>NW_022474218.1:0-162827 GCF_003357145.1 Venustampulla echinocandica | reverse complement strand
TAGTTATATGAAGCGTTGACGTCCGCCCCCTTCTCGAGAAGTAACTGTACTATAGCTGTATCCCCGCTCCAAGCCACTCTATGTAGCGCCGTCTCGCCATGGTTACACAAAGCATTGACGTCCACCCCCTTCTGGAGAAGTAACTGTACCACAGCCTGGTGCCCTTCCAATGCAGCTATTTGTAGAACGTTCCCTGCACCAGCCTCGATATCCGCCCCGTTCTCTAGAAGCAACTGTACGATGACTTCATGCCCGCGTAAAGCCGCTACGAATAGTGCCGAGTTCCCTTTCAAGTTTTTTTGATTTACATAAGATTGCCGACTTGCGCTATTTCTCCAATATCCCCCACGAAGAATATTTTGAGCAAGCGGAACTATACCGAAATACGAAGCCAAATGCAATAGCGGAAACAAATCGGGGAGGCTCATAAACGCATCCAATGAACAATATGTCTCTAGCCAAGATTGACGGATTCGAGATTCATTTTGGTAGAATGGGAGTGACAAATCGAAAATGTCTTCTAAGCGAGCTAGGGATTGTGCATGCTCAAACCAGTGAAATGCAGCATACGAAAGCAATGGGAAGGCTTTCAAATGAGCAGTATCCCGCCAAAGATTGACTTTCCCGTTTGTAAAGGCACCATCTTGTAGGTAGGCGAAACATTTTCTTGCAATATCAAGGTTCCCAACCTCTTCTCTGACACGGAAAAACTCTAGCTTGAGATTTAGATCAGGAGTTTGTCGCAAAAGGTAGTCCTTAGCGGATTGATGGATAAAGCCGACTTTGTCGCCACCTTCTTTATATTCGTCGTAATGTTCTTCATATTCTTCGTCATATTCTTCGTTATATTCTTCATATTCTCCATATTCTTCGTTATTCTCTTCTTTGACCGTTAGGAAGGGTTGGCAGTGCAACACTTGGTCTCTCATCACTTCCTCGCGAGTGAACGTAGCAGTTGGCGTAACGTCAAGCGCAACACTCAGCTCTGACAGCGTCAGGGGGCGAACAGCCATGACAACCCAGCGTAATATCCTAGCGACAATTTCTCGTCGATTTTCATCAATCTGAAGTAGCATACGACCGTACAATTCTTCTAGCCCTGATGGGAAAAGCTCCAACGTATTTTCGACTTCAGTCGCTCTATATTTCCGCAACTGGCGGGCTACAATCCCTACCCAGAGAAATGTGCCTTGCGCGCGTTTCTGGAATACCTTTTTCACGTGTACACGTAGTGGCTCCGGGTATTGTCTGTGTGCAGAGAGCTCATCGACCTTGGCCTCAATAAATAAGCGGATATCGCCGTTGACCTCAGTATCTAATTGAATGCGAGGAAAGCTTGATAGTATCTCAGGTATAAAATCTGGAATATCACGGCTGACGATGATCAAGTTGAGATGGCAGGCTGAAGATTCGCTGGACTCTGTCGATAATAGACCCTTAAGTTTATTTAAAAGGACTTCTAACGAATCTTCGTCGCATTCGTCGAGGCCATCCAGAACGCAGTACATGGTACCAATGACCGGGTCACGAACCATAGCCTCGAAAATTCTCCAGAGCGTTTCAAATGACGTGCTAGTAAAGAGAGATGCCTGCTGAATTTTGAAGCTTGGTAGGATGTAATCAAACAATTTCGGCTGGAGTTGTAGAAGCTGGAAAATCAGTCCTCTAATAATAGCGACAGCTGTATTACGCTTTTCGTCATTGTTATCGCAGAAGTATTGCAGCAGCATCGTGTTGGCGGTTCGCTCGAGCTCTTTAGCAAGGAAAATAGCGAGCATTGTTTTTCCCTTGCCAGGAAGGCCGGATATCCATAATAGCTGCGAATGAGAATTAAGCCATGAAGTATATGCTTTGTTCGTCTTGATCCATTCGCATGTCCCGTCAACTCTTGACCCCTTTGCGTTTATGAGCTTCTGCCGGTCGTCAAGTGGATTTGTTAGAAAGAGAGCCTGTAAGCATTCGTCCTCTTCCGGGCCTTTTAAATTGTATTACTTAGCATTTATCAAGCACATTGGCGAAATATATCAGAGAGCATTAGCACTTACGTGATTGGCGCTCATGTGAAATAGAGATATTTTGAACAGTATTATTCGATCCTAGGAAAATATTCGTTAAAAATAAAATCTTCAGTATCCCGACGGTTCAGTCTTTACCGAAGTTCATAGTGCCACTACCAATGTTGTATTGTTTCGCGTCGCCCTGAGCAATGTATTCCCCCTGGGCATTGTTTTGGGTGCCGGAGCCAAAATTGATTGCCGTGAAACGGTCGGTCTCTTCAAATAGGTGTTCCGGCACTGAAGGTTCTCCCGCCGACACTTCTTTAATAGCCAGGGAAACCTGCTCCAGCTGAGCCTTGGTTGCCGTCTTCATGCCACGCTCGCAAGCCAAGAGGTGCACATTTTCCAGTATCCCCTTCATCAAATTCTCAACCGTATTTCCTTTCCCAAGCGCCTTGACTGCCATATAGTATCGCTCAAGGAGGGGCGAATCATTTTCAGGGATAGTCTTGTGGAAAAGTCTATCCAGCTTCTTGGCCTTCTCCTCACAAGCCACAACAACGTCCTTTACACCCTTACACGAATCTTCATTAACATCTCCATTCTCAATATGCTGCTTTGCTGAGTCCAAGATATTGTTTACGATTGGAAGCCGACCTGCAACCTCGCGAAAAGCTTCAGGTAGGCCTTGCACATTGTTTGCGGCCTCATAGACTTGCTTAGTCTTATCGACAATGGTAATGATTGATGAAATCACTCCCAAGACTATACTAGCCTCGGCGCCCGACATGGCGTGGTTGCTTGAAGGAGCTTAAATCCTATATGTGCTAGATAGTTCTAATTAACATTAACCAAGACGAGAATTGGATGGGCGCCCTTACAGGTAGTGCTAAAATAAGCTGTTAACAATGGAAAGTGTTGAAACTTGAGAGGGGAACAATATCAGTCACTTTTCGTCCGGAACATAGGTTGAGAGAAGTGGGGAGAGTCGTCTCCTTGTGCTTCATGCGTTAGTGAGAGGTGGAGAGGTTGGGTCGTCGATGAGGTGTTGGAGGCTCAGAGGACGGAAGTTGGGCGACTACTGTGGACCGGAGATGCCAACGTTCGAGGCTGAGAGCTGCATGTGGTGGCTTGCCTGAGGGAGACCTGTGCAGGTCTGCCAGAGGTCAAACTGATACTTCACCATGCACAAAAGCAACTACCCAATGAATAACCGAGTCGAAGCGCGCGCAATATACTTTGTAGCCTCATGAATTGCTTCCCAAGAATAGGCTATCATGCGTTTCAGAATTATAAGTACCTGTACCAAGTAAGCACTTTGGCCCCCAACAGGTGGAACTCATGGCGACGGCGCCTATCGATTCATATAATAGCAAAAGGTAAATCGAGAATTGCATGGTAAAGGTGTGTGTGTAACCACCACTGTCCTTGTCGCGATTCTTACGATAAACGCAAGGCTGACTATGCTGTTCATCCTCTTATTAGAATTCGCAAAGGCGCGCTTGATCTTCCTGTGTATAAGCCTTTTCTCGCTTTCTCGCTTTCCCAACTTACGGCCAGTCTAGTCTGCCACCTTTGGAGTCGCCTTGTCCAGCTTGCATCCCCATTCTCATTCAGCCATCGCATCAGTCAGCTAAACGCTGGATAAAAATGACAGTCTACGATGGGATTGCTGAGGCCAACGGTGATGATGAATGCAGGGCTTGGCTGCGCAAGGTCATCGACGCAAAAGATGATATCGTGGCTTTTGTGGATGGTGTCCTGGATGGAGGTGGAGCCGGAGAGTTCATTGGTTTCTTGAAGGGCTCATTCAACCTGAGCCCCCGCATCGGCTTCGGCGATAGACGACAGAGCGCTCTTATTCGGTTTGCAAAACCGGGACACACAACGTGGAGGGCCGAAAAGGTTACGAACGAGGTGCGGTTTATAGAGTACCTCAGCCAACATTCCACCATTCCTCTCCCTCGTGTACTCAGCTGGGGTTTGACGGAGGAGAGCCCACAGCAGCTTGGGCCATTTATCATTATGGATTTTATCGATGGAACGCGTTTATCAACTATCCTAAAGCAACCAACGACAGACGATCAAGAGGACGTGATTCTAAATCCAGATATCGATAGCCTAATGCCCGATACTATTTATAATCAACTTGCTGATTATATACTTCAAATTTCTCGGCTTGATTTTACCCGTATCAGAGCTATCTCAAAGGACCACGCTTTAAATACATGGTCTGTTACCGGAAGACCCCTAACATATAATATGAACGAGTTAGCAACTTCTACAGGCTACCCTATCGATCAATTTCGTACTACGCCGCTTGACCGTGCAAGCGTTTAGGTCAGTTGCAAGCCAGCACCTAATCCACCTTCAAACCCAGCGGAATCTCGCCGACGATGCAGAAGACGCTCAGAGGCGGTTTATCGCCCGTCATCGGTTTGCACAGCTTATCCCAAAGTACTGTATTAATGACGCCGGTCCATTCAAAATCTTCTGCGACGATATGCAACCCTCGAATATGCTCGTCAACCCAGAAACCCTCCGTATCACCGCCGTGCTTGATTTTGAGTTTACAAACACTGTGCCAGCCCAGTTCGTGTACGACCCGCCTTGGTGACTGCTATTACTAGGGCCTGATATGTGGCTTGAACGCTATAGTATAGAAGAATTCTTAGCCCGCTATGTGCCTAAGTTAGAGCAGTTCCTGCGAGCGTTAGAGCGAATAGAGGCGAAGTCAGCATTAATAGGGCAATCCGAGGAGCCACGTCTTTCTTCCCGGATGCGTGACTCATGGAAGACTGGGCGGTTCTGGTTTAATTATGCGGCGAGGAAGAGCTTGGATATCGACGTCGTCTATTGGAATATGTTATATAAAGACGAAGACGGTGCTGGGGTTGAGTTGCTTGACGACGAGACGCGTGCGGAGATGGAGCCATTTACGCGGATGAAGATGATGCAACTAAAGGCATATAGGGAGGAGTGTGCTGCTCGCCTTTCTGAGAAAGAGTTCGAATAATTGAAGTTTGTGTTGATCTATCCGTCTTGGTTTCCACGACCACCAAAGTAAAAGAGGAAAACAAAAAACCTATCGGGTCGAGTAGCACCCCTGATGAAATGTGCCCCTGACGGACAAACGTTGTCTCTTTCCGCACGAGGTTTTCCCTACATCTCTGTTATAGTGTCTCATTCATATGGAATTTGATTTAGAAGCATACCTCGGTCAGAAACCATCCCCTTAAGTGGTCGGTGGTGGAGCTTCCCCCCTCCGCCGCCACTCAAGAATTTAAGAAAATCCGTCTTCGCCCGACCTTCAAGACCGCCCATCTCGTATTTCCAAAAACATCATCGGAGCAATCTTTAAATATGATTTGAACTTTACCAGGCTATTCGACCACACCCCCTCGCTCTAGCATCTCGAAGCCAAAGGAAGAGTGCCTACCACAACTCGCTATACGCCCGGGAGTTAACTCGTTTCGGCTAGACAGCCTGACAGCCTGTCTTTGAGGAGATGTTGTTGGCATTCGAGTATAGTTTAGCACTACGAGAGTTTTGTTAGCTATTTTCTCCTCTTTAACCCAATAATTGAATAACGGGGGAAGTATAACTGACCATCAACCCCAAAACCCCAGATATTAATTTTTTTTTATACCAAGTACGCCAAACGCTAGTTTAGGCGCACGGTAGAGATCAGATATAGTTTTTTTATAGAATACTTCTCGTTGCGGAAAGATAGAAATAGCTGAAATCGTTGTATAATATTAAGATTTTCATTATCGAGTATTAACTGAACTGACTGCATTACACATACTGCGACTCAGGGGTATACATCTACCTACCTACCTAACCTTACCAGCCTACATAACAATCCATAACTTCCATCACCCCCCGGGCTTCACTGCGCCCCCTAATCCAACAATCATCAACAATCAACAACAATAATACGCCGAGGAGCGACAAAAGAGAAGTAAAGAATCCTTCTATCGCTATGCTAGTATAACCACGGAATGCGAGATACTGAGTGAGTGACAGGTGCGTGGAGTGAGAGTGAGGAGATTTAGTAATCCACCTTGGGGCTCCACAGAGGAGGCCGCGCGCCCTCCTCATCCCAGATAAGCTTGTTCTTCTCGTCGAGCGTGCAGCCATCGTCTGTGATGGGGATGACTTTGCTGGTATGCGCGATCTCCTGGGCGCTGACTCCCATCTCATCTCTGGGGATCCAGAGTAAGGGCACCTCGCTCGCTACCGAGGGGGGGAGGTAGGCGTTCTCGGCGACCGTTTCCTCGTACAGGTTGTCAGGGTCGATGGGGCCGTTGGGGGCGAGGCGGCGGAGGGTGGCGTAGTCGGCGTAGATGTGTGGCTTGAAGAATTTGGAGATGAAGTTGGGCTTCTTGACTGCGGCTGCTGAGGGGGAGACGACGCCGTCGGTGACGGCTCCGCCGTCTTTCTCGTTGATGGCTCCGTCTTGGGAGATTCCTGCTTCTAGGCCTTCGCGGAGCCACTCTTCTTCGGCGTCGAGGGATTTAGGGAGGTTGTATAGGAGAGGGTCGAGGGCGGAGTTGAGGGAGAAGTGGTAGAGGACGGTGAAGACGAGGAAGATAACCATCAATACAAGGGGTCCGATGGCGCCTGAGATACCGAATAGACCGATGAGGCAAATCTCGGCGATGTAGACACCTGTGAGGAGCTGTTGTAGGGCGCGGGGGTAGATGAGGCCCTTGGTGTCGATTTGGCAGTCGGTCACAAAGAGGATATTGTAACGGAAGGCGATGTAGAATAGGGACATGCCAATGGTTGCAAATCCGAGAACCAGAGGAGCGATGCATGAATAGGTGATACCTGTGATAGTTAGAAGATGGTCAGGTGACAGGAAGTTGAAGCCGTATACTCACCAATGACAGCAATGTTGGTGAATACCGGAAGGGTGCTTCCCCAAGAGATGGCGCTCAGGCTAGATGGATTAGTATCCGGCTTAAGTGGAGCAACGGGATATTAAGATACTTACTTGGACCACTTAGCATACATCTTTCTTGGCGTGCCGGCCATGAACTTGTACAATAGCCCGAAAATCACAAACCCAACGACCTGGGAAAGGACCCCAGACGCAATGGTTAATCCTTGAACGATGAAGTAGGAGATGTAGAAGTTGGATACTGTGGGCAGACGCTCCGCTAGCAGCGCAGTGATGCCTGTAGGCTTGTCGATGATCTGCTTGACAATAGAAGAGGCTGACGAGGCCAGCGTCACCACTAGGAAGACTTGCACGACCTGGAAGACAAAGTACGCATTTTGTGTGAAGAGCTCAACCCGGGCCAGGGAGACTTCGCCAGAAAGACGGGCGCAGACTGATTCGCATTAGTTACTGATTTGGATTTGGTGAGGGGGAAAACTCACGTCTCATGATGACTGGAACAAGGGACATGAGGATTGAAAGTGCAACAGATGGGAGAAGACCGGTGACAACTCCCATGATAACATCGGGAATCTTGGTCAACCAAGTAAGCCAAGAGATTGTCTCAAGGTATGCGACATTGGAGATAGCACCGACGACAGCAACGGGGATTGCCCAGAAGACAATCAATGCGGTAATGAAACCAAGGACCAAGATTCTGCGGACCACTCTTTGCCACCAAGAGATTTTCAGGGACTTCCAGACCACCTCGTTTGGATTGACACCGATATATCGAGGGGACATGTGAAGGGCCTGATGATGGGACAAAGTTTGGTAGGCAGCTTGTGCATCGGACTGTTGGGCGAATTCGATAAAAACACCTCCAACGGTGTCGGTCTCGCCAGCACGGTAGGTGGCTTGGGCGGCTTCAGTTTCCGGAACCAATTTCTCCAGCTGCGTACGCGACCAATCGATGGTGTCAACTTTTTCACCGTATAAACCGAATTTTCCAAGTTTATGGGCTGGTCTCTTCTTGATAGGAATCCAGCGGGCCGCCAGAGAACCGGACTCGGCATCTCCATCCACAGGGGCTTCTACCGGCGCATCTTCAGCAGCGGCGCCAGCTTTCTTGGCCGCCTTTAATCTTTCCCCATTTGCGAGCCTGACCAGTTTGACCTCAGCAGCCTCCAATTTGTAGGCCACGGTATCGCGCTCTTCCACGATCTTGTCGACCTTGGTGGAGTCACGAACGATCCAAATCCGTCGTACAGCGCTGCCAAAGACCTTTCGAAGTCTTGCCTCGTTAAGGTACGGCTTTGGGACACAGGTAAAGAGGACTGTCCTGGCCGAGATGCGGTTGGCATATGCGGGCGACATAAGATAGGCCTGGCGGAGGTTGATATAGAAGATGCTCTCGCGGGTGACCAGGAGAAGCACGAATCCGAAGTAAATCCATCCGCAGAAACAATGGGCAAAGTATCGATATTTCCCACCGGACTTGTCCTTATCGATATTGGTCATGGACAGCAAATTAAGTTGTCCTCCTGTCCCTCCACCGGTCGCGTTAACCGGGAACAAGACGGGCCATGTAATGCAGGCGCCGACGAACATGATAACCACGGTCATACGTAGGAAGCGGAGGAAGAGATAGGCATCGATGGACTGGTGTTGAAGGGCATACGTATCGGGGATCTTCCAGAAGGGCCCGATCCAATTGAAGAGGCCATTGGGAAGAGGCGCGGAGCGCTCCCTGGGACAAGTCAGTATGAGTTATTGTTTGATGGGGTTGGTGTTGTCTGTGTCAACATACTCCTCGCGTAAACTACCCAGGTATGTTCTGGGAGCATAAAACCGACGATGGGATTTTCGCAGGATCAGGAACGCGACGACATAGATTCCAGCGATGAGCGCGGTCGGGGCGAGCGTCGCAACCAAGCCAGACAGCGAGGTGCCCGGATCGTTCTTGTCTATTTGGTTGGACATGGTGGGCTATGGAGCGAGGGGCCACGAACGGACGACTCGAACGTCGTACTGGAGCTCGAGGTAGCTCTCTTATGCGGCGGTTGTTGTTATGCTATGCGATGGGCCTCGCTGGTCTCGATCGTCCTCTCGTTGTGGTGTTGAAGAGGAAGAGGAGGGGGAAAAAACAGAAACAGAAACAGAACACAGTGGCACAGACATGCAGTAGTAGTAGCTCGACGAGAGGGGGGAAGGGGAATCTCCGTTGTACATGAATGCAATGATTTATTTTTTGGGGCGCTCGTCTAGCCAAGCTATGGCCGTGGCAGACCCAGCAAGTTTGGGTTGGTGGTGGAGTAGTGGGTTCGATAAAACCCCCTACAGAGGTACAGTACGCGCACTCTATCGAACCACGATACAGGCCCTGTATATGGCGGTGGTTCCAGCGAGTGGGAAGCTTAGAAGCTGATTAGATGTGCTCCAAAGCAGGGAATTTCAGGAGCTTCCTGGGGGCGATCGCTGGCAAACCCCCGCTGCCCAGCTGCCGGCCCCCGGGCGGTGACGATACGCTGCAGCAGAGACATTGCGCGCAGATCGGTGGCCACCGCGGACGCGGAATGGGCGAGGATGGGAATTATGCTGGGGAGTTGAGACATTGGTTCATGATGGAAGCTGCAATGGGCAATTGATAGCTGAGCACAATAGAGAATGGTCTATTAGTTACTTCGTACTTCGTAGATGTCTAGCAAATGTCTGTCCATACGCTCGTAGCCGTGGTTGGCGGCAAGTGGAGGAGCAGCGGGGGAACTACAGCGTCGGGCCAGGCACAGAAAGCATAAAAGCAGCCCCTGGAACTGGGCAAATGAGATCATCCCACGACGGTTGTTATGAGACCTCTTGCTACAACTCCTAAGAACCTTACTACTGTAAAACAAAAGTATTAAGCACCGCGATGGTATCTCCAGCCGAGCAAGAGCAAGAGCCATAAGTGAAAACTCTTTACTTCACACAGATGCGGACACATGTGAATAAATTCTCCCTCGCCCACTTCCTATTCCTCCTATTCTCCTAGGCGGCGCACTACGCTCTCCTTCGGCAATCTCTGTCGCGGATCCTGATTGCTCCCCCCTGTCCAGCTGAAGCTTGATGCTTGGATGCTGGAGGCTTGATGCTTGCACACGCACGAATAAATCTGGGCTGGAACAACACCAAGTTATTTAACAACAACAACAAACACACCGCCCGGGGTGTGTGCTTTTCGCCTCCCGGTAAAGCGCAGTAAAGCGCAGTCCCAGGTAGCAGATAGAGTTCTCCCAGTCTTGGATGTATTTATTATTCCCGGTACTCGAGTACAGTAGTACATATGAGGTGCTCAAATGACATCACCCAGCACTACCCTACTACACACCCATATCGCAGCACAAACACCATCGCAGAATACTCCGTAAAGGGCACCACCAACACGTACGTACCACGGAGTATTAAAACAGTAGCTTCAATATGAGTCCCGCTCTGCTTTCTCCGTTGGTGCTTTTGCGCTGTGGCGCTGCGCTGCTCCCTCCCGGCCTTTCAATGTCTCAACCCTGCAGCCAGCCACACAGTATCATTACTACTCGACCAGACAGCTAAGCCGTCGATCTGACACCCACAACCACCTCTCCGCAACCACTTCTTCTTGATACGTAAACCTCGTACCATCCAAACTGTGAGCACCCCGATCTGTTTCTATTCATCGAAATCCAGATGGATGCGAGATCGACTTCCGAGACTGTCTCCATCAACTCCTCCGCTTGCTGTCAGGGATAAGATCGTTGTCCCAGATAAGATTGCTGTCACGGGGTAGATTGTTGTCACGGGCGGGACTGCTATCACGGGGTTCCCCAGGCATGGTTAGAGGAGCTCATCTCTTCGGCTTCAGTCGCGCCAGTCGCGTCAGAGGAGTTGGCGGCTGGTCTTGGTTGTCCCAGGCCTGTTTGAAGGAAGAGGCCATCTCTTCAGCTCCAGTCGCGTCAGAGGGAGTTAGACGAGGTAGCCGGCTGGTCTTGGAAATAAACCTGAGACCTCTCCCTTTTCTTCCAAATCCACATGAGCTAGCTACAGCACTGTATGTGCATCGTTGGCGCCTATATATGCAGCCAGCTGCAACCTGCAAGAATCCAAGATGCACCCCGCACCTAGATCCTTAAAGTCGGAATATAAACACAGACAGAAGAAGACCCTAAGGAAAGGCAAGGCATGTACCTAGCCGCACGAATCAATATGCCAAGCATCAGGTGAGTGGCAAATGTCACCTAATTGTCACAGTGTCTCAAGACTCCCTCGAGAGCGCCATAGATTATCTCGAAATGGGAAGGAAAACACATGCGCGCGCTTTGCCCCAAGCACGGCCTTGGCAATGCGCGCAAATCACTACACCACCACGATCAACTCTACGTCCTCCGAGTCCCTCGTCAAGCAATGGGGTTGGAACCCAAGTTTATATCCTTCGAGACCAAATTCCTTCGCAGGATACTAGTAACTTTTCTGTGTGAGGCGTGTGTCGAACGGCGTGCTTTTCCGGTGGAAACTATATATGCGGAGTAGTGCGACCGATGGATGCATCGAATATATGCTCAGTTTTGACGTATAACTGGCAGTCCATTTCTCCGTTCTCGAGATATAGCTCCGACGTGACAGGCGCTTCAGGGTCGGCTGGAGACTCAGGTATTATTGGCAGTCGTTCGTAACGGGTGCCTCTGTGTCTTGTTCGTTTTGGAGTAACCTGTGGTTTATTATTGTTCGCTCAACAGACCTTAGTAAGTAATACTTCAAAAGGACGTAGAGAATATCAGTGAAGCTACTTCGTAAGGTGAGGTGCAATAAGTTTGAACCCCCCCCCCCCCCCCCCCCCCTGGCCAGTGTGGTTGCTTCAGGGCAGCTGAGGTGCGTATTTTGAATACTACCGCCCTGAAAGTAAGTAAGATAAATATCTCACTAGAATTGGGGTATTCAAGTTGTTTGAATATCTCACCGAAATTGAGGTATTCAAGTTGTATAAATATCTGATCGAAATTGAGATATTTACGCCATCTAGATTGCATGGCACCAAAGTCACCCAAGAATGCGCCGTAGGTACCTGATGGATTCGATGACTTTTGATTATCGTTTGATGTATCTTGATGGAGGTTGATGACCTTGATTGGTTGAAGTTGATGCCTTGAATGGCGAGGGTTGATTTGAAGTGTAGTCGCGCACGACGCGACACTGTAACAGTGTGCGACACGCGACAGAAGGGTAATTTGAGACCCAATCGGTAGATCCTGACGGAGGGATCTCCCTTCTGGTTCGAGGTACCAGAAAATTAGGAGTGTAATTAGGAGTCAATGGGTCTTGATGAAAAGTAAGGGTGTGGATTGATTGGTGTAAGAGAGAGAAAGGTCCAGGATGGCAAGGACCTGGTAGCTAAAATAGCAATGATAACTATAATGATGAAAGCAAAAGAACTGCTAACTAATGATCCCTATTTGTGCAACTGCAATTCCATCTGAAGCGCTTAATCCCGATAAATACCCATGAGCCAACTATCAATTATTCCACTATCCACACCAAACAATCCAATGTGACGTATCAATAGGAGCTGAATTTTGGATCACCAGGCTGATTATGTTGAAGTGATTTCTGCCAGGGGAATGGTAAGTATCGGAACGCTACTAAGCGGTGTGTTCAAACTTATTGCACCTCACTATATTGCTCGCTTGCGCAAAAGGGTCGCGAAAATGGAAACATATGGCGCTGGAGATACAGGCGCTTCTTGCGCTGTGTAGCTAAAAGAGGCCAGTCAGCCAGGACAACGCGGGTTCTTGCACCTGTAGATTCGCCCGTCCGTTTGCACCTGAGTGAAAGTAGACGATCTTTGGTCAATTGGAGGATGATGCGGTAGGTAGCCGAGGCCACATGTATCTTTATGTATACCCCCGCCGAGTAAGAGCGGTATGATACATGCATCTACTTCATGCTCACCTCAATTACCCCCTACACGATAAGTTCCTTAATTTGCACCTATCCGAAATTCACAAGTAGACAAAGGGGGAATGAAACTGATAATTCTCGTATAATCAAATGTTTCTATGTTTTATTAAAGCTTAAGGGCGAGCGTTGTAAAAACCATGAGAACCCCGTAGGTGAGGTAGAATATGAACAGCCAAAGCATGCGCTTGATATTAAAATTTAAAAACTATATCTAAGTACTTATAACAAAATAATCAACACACCCCCTCTTCCTCTTAAACTATTACAGAGGAATGGGTCTCCGAAGCCTCCTTCCCTACAGTTTCATCAAAAGACGTTTGCTCACTTGCAAGCGGTATCTCAATGCCCAGTTTCTCAGCTTCGTCAGGTGTAAAGGTACCAAACTATCAAATCTCGCATTAGTATACAGAACCAAACCTGCGTGAGGAAAGAGCATAACTTACCGAGTCAAGTCGATCCGTCTCACCGAGCCCTCGGGGCTGGAAGACTGTGCTGAAAAGCCAGTGCGTGGTGAACGAGATCAGGTACCCAGCAATGAACGATAGGTAAAAGAAGTGGAGAAATCCAGCTGGGATTATGTCTGTGTATTTTGGGTCCACGGCTACCAGTCCGGGGACAGAGAACCCAAAGCCTAGGGTCCAGGCTGCGAATGATCGCCAGTTGAAACCCCCGTTGAACCAGTAGATACTGTCTGAGTTTGCGGTGTACAGATCTTCAAGCTTAAGCTTCTTGCTTCGGATGAGGAAGTAGTCTGCTGTGAAGACTCCCATTAAGGGGAAGAGGATGCCTAGATGGAAGTTAGAACACTGAATTGGGGTGTGGAAGCGGACTGAAGTAAGTACTGCCAAAACTCGAGATTACACTCGTGAATACAGATGCTTTCGCAATGATCTGCCACGGCTGGATCACAACGGATAGAGCAGCCAGGATATACGATCCCCGTCTGATGCTGATATATTTCGGAGCCAAACCCGCCACATCCATCCCGCCCGAAACGCCATTCTCAATCGAGTTCAGCGCAATGATACTAGCCAGAAATCCAACGGCCGCAAAAAATGCAGCGGCTCGGATCTTGGGATTGTCGTATTGCTGATCGAGCCATAGTTCAAGGATGTTAGGAGGGTTCCAGAGGCCGAGTTCAGCTACGTCCCCGTACATCTTCGAGGCAGCTGCTGTGCCGAGGAGTCCGAGTACTGGGACAATGTTGCCGAATACCATCACGGCGAGGGTTTGACCTAGGACTTGGTCTCCGGGCCGGCGTGCGAATCTAGAGAAGTCGCTCTGGCTGGACATTCCCACTACGCCGCTGCCGAGGATGACGCTTATACCTTGGACGAAACCCCAGCCGAGTTTAGAGCCGTGTGCGCTGTTCGATGCAATACTTGCGAGGTCACCAGGGCCTTTGGCACCTGCTAAGAGGCCGACGGAGAGTCCGATGATAGAGAGGCCGCTCAGTATCATGGTGTAGCGGAATGGTTTTCTTAGTTTTTCTGGTTGGATATATAGCAATGGGAGGACAACTATGAATGGTTAGTTCCAGGTTCACGCTAAGTTAGAACATAACACTACTTACTTATGTTGTAAATTACATATCCAACGAATTGCTTTGTCGTCATCGATGCAGATGCCGGTAGCGTATTCTTCATGTTGTGGTATGTTGGGAAGATCGTGGATAAGATCACACCAAGCAGCTGCCCTCCAGTAAAGGCCTGAACACCATACCAAACTATCATAGAATGAGTATCTTGGAGATCTACGAGTCATGACGAAATAACTCACCAGTACAAAGTCCGATGCGAAGCACGAGTGGCACGAAGCCGCCGAACACTCCAAAGGCATACCTCGAGCTGACCGAGTACCCAATATGCCACACTCCACCAGGCCTATTCATACCATCAGCAACGGCGAAACAAGCCATTTAGAAAAGAGACTAAAAGACTTACCATCCCATGCTCAGCACAAACACAACCTGAAAGAGCCTTGCGATGAAGTTACACAAAACAGCTTGCCAGATGTTGAGGCCAAGAGCTAGCAAAGACGCCGTAGCTTGCCACCCGAAGGTAGTCAAGAAGACGGTACTCCACAAGCCGATAAAATCGACATCTTTCCAAATCCTACGATCTACCCCGAGGAAACATGTTAGACCTGGCTGTCAAAAAGAGCAATTGTCCGGGGTTGACGACTGATATATGAGGAAGGATAAAGTACTGGGAGGGAGAGGAATCAGATCTCTATTCTTCCAATGATCCGGTTCCGAGTTCAGCTCGCCCGCCGCGGGGGGAAGCTCCAGAACATGCTTAATCCTCCCGCAGACCGAAGAGTTCCCTGATGGTGGTGGTGCCTCTGTCATGGTTCGTATAGATTGCTGCAGATGTCGAGAGACCCATCGTGGAGATGTCGCAGGGACACTAGAGGTTATATGTTGTTGACCCAGGTAGTTTTTGATGATTGTATTAGTGCTGTATTTGCACGTATAACGGCCTCGACAGATGATGTGATTGAGGCTTGTCCATTATCGCCCTTGTTGGACTGCTCTAGTCCTCGCCCAGATCGACTATTGCAACTTTTCGCAATCGAGCGTTTTATTGCCCCCGAGAGGTGTTGAGCCTCCGATTGGTTCCGGTCCGCGGGCATAACAATATTCCCGGATATATCCCGATGGCACCCCGATGCAAATGCCGATTGGTTACGGAGATATTATAAGCTAGCACACAAGGCTTCGAGGCTGTAGGCAAGTTATGTTTGCTCTGCGTGGACTTAGGTCGATTTCATTCTTAAAATCCTGATTATTCTGGAGAGCTTCATGTCTTCTACTATAAAAGGGTCTTTTGAATTTCTATTCTAGCCGTCATTCTCATGATTTTCTCTATTAATAGCCCCGCACCAGTCAAATAACCCCGCATCATCACCGGCCACAATGGGCTCAATCGCACCCAAATCCGTCCGGATAGGCGTCGACGTAGGAGGTATGTTGTAACGAATCTTCCAAATCCCACGGAATGCGGCACCTAACAAGAATATGAAAAACAGGGACCAACACCGATGCCGTCGCCATCGACTTCTCCCAGCAAGACTCCCCATCGCGCGGCATACTATCCCACCACAAAACACCCACAACCGCAGATATAACCTCCGGGATCGAGACAGCAGTCCGACATATTTTACAAGAATCACAAATAACAGATAGTCAACTCGCCTCCGTAACAATTGGTACCACAGCATTTTTAAACTCCGTGATCGAGCAGGATACTCGACGTCTAAGCCGCGTAGCGATCATTCGCCTATCCCGCTCTTTTTTGAGAGATGTAAAGCCATTTTCAGGCTGGCCGGCCGGCCTGGCGGGGATTCTGAATGGGTATGTGGGATATGTTGACGGGGGATTGCAAATTGACGGATCGGAGGAGGCTCCCGTGGTGGAGGAGCAGGTGATGAGGGAATGTCAAGAGATTAAAAAGTTGGGCCTTACGTCTATTGTTGTTGCCGGAGTGTATTCGCCCATTGATAAAGAGAGCCGGCAGGAAGAGCGTGTAAGGGACATTATCGCACGCGAGATCCCCGGCGCGGATATTGTTTGTTCTCACGAGGTGGCTAATATCGGTAAGTCTACGCATATCGCAGTTTCTATTCGAGCATATATACTTAAAATGTCACTTAGGCTTTCTGGAGCGCGAGAACGCATCTATTCTCAATGCAGCAATCCTCAGATACGCTCGACAGACTGTTCGGAATTTTCGGTCCGCAATGAAACGACTGAACCTAACATGTCCCCTATTCCTCACCCAAAACGACGGGACGCTCTTAGAGTCAGCGTCAGCAGCCAAAGTTCCAATCCGGACCTTCTCTTCAGGAGCAACCAATTCAATGCGTGGTGCTGCTTATTTATCCGGGCACAAACTGGGTTCCACATCCGCCATTGTGGTTGATATTGGGGGCACGACGACAGATGTAGGGATTCTGCTTCCTTCTGGATTTCCGAAGCAGGCTTCTGCCTATGTGACTGTTTCTGGGGTCAGCGTAAATTATTCAATGCCGCATTTGCACTCAATAGGTCTGGGCGGCGGCTCGCTCGTGCTGGAAACCGACCGGGGAATCACCATTGGACCAGAATCTGTGGGGCACGACCTTGCAACGAAAGCTCTGGTGTTCGGCGGTAGCACAATTACTGCAACGGATATTGCAGTAGCAGCTGGAAAGACTGACATCGGATCGCGAGACTTAGTCGGCCACTTCACATCTAATTTCCTGGAAGGAGCACAGGAGAAGCTCAAAATTCTGCTCGAGCGAGCAATTGAGCAGATAAAGCCTTCTGAGGATCCATTACCAGTCCTTCTAGTAGGAGGCGGAACTATCCTCGCTCCAGATTCATTACACGGTGCCTCAAAACTGGTACTACCTCCATTTCATGGTGTAGCCAATGCCGTTGGAGCTGCCTGTTCCAAGGTGGGAGGAACAGTTGACATGATCCAAAGCTTAGCAAACCAGACCAGCAAGCAAGCTCGCGAAAAGGCGTGCGAGGTTGCAATTGCGCGTGCTGTTAAGGCCGGCGCGCTTGAGGGTTCTGTTGAGATTGCGGAAATCGATGCCATGCCGATTCCGTATCTGGCCAACCAGCTTCGAATCGTCGTCAAGGCAATTGGCGACCTAGATCTTATCGCGTCCCTACTCGTTGCCGAGGATGAAGATACTGGTGATGATGATGTATATACGAGCGTGGAGTCAACGAAGATATTCCATGATATCGTCGTGGAAGAGACGCCCATCGACCACCATGCTTACCGACCAACCATTGTCAGAACCGCACAGGGCATTCCGGAGTGGTTGATCTCGGCGATTGATATTGATTACATCTCAGACGGCTGCTACGTACTCGGATGTGGCGGAGGCGGTAGTCCAGGACCTGGGAGACTTCAGCTCCTAGATATGCTCAAAACGGGTTACCAGATACGCTGTGTTGATCACTCAGCCCTAGAAGATGATGCTGTCATTTACTGGGGTGGTCGCATGGGATCTCCTGCAACAACCGCCGAGAGACTCCAGGCGCATGAGACCGTTTCCGCGATCAAGGTGCTAATGGAGTACCTAGGGCACTCTACATTTGCTGCCGTGATGCCCCTTGAAATTGGCGGCTCGAACGGACTTGAACCATTCCTATGGGGCTCGGACAGGTTCTACGACCGGCCAATTATCGATGGGGATTTCATGGGCAAAGCAAATCCATGCTGTTGGCAAAACACCCTTTCGGTACATGCACCTGGAAACCTGGCTCCCTGTTCTGTCGATTCCGGCGATGGCCAGTCAATTGTCATGACAAGAAGCACCGACGATCCGACTGTAGATAAAGTTCTCCGAGGTGCTATCACAGAAATGGGTTCCCTTGCTGGACTGGTTTGTAAACCGACGACGGGGGCGATGGCGCGTAAACATGCAGTGCTGAATACGGTTTCCTTGTCCTGGCGGATAGGACGGGCGATTGCGCAAGCGCAGGCAAATAATGCACTTTCAACCGTTGGAGAAGCGATCATTAAAGAAGTTGGCGGGGCTGAGAGTGCGAAGATTATTTTCCGTGGGAAGATTGTATCTGTGGAGAATGCCATGCATAAGGGCCATTCAGTTGGCGTCCTCACTATTGTCGAAGTCCCGAGTGAAGAAGTTGATGATTTGGCTAGCACCAGTATGCCAGCTGTGGTAACTGGTGGCAGCATCCAGATCCCGTTCAAGAATGAGAATATTTATGTTGAGCACACGGATTCTGACGGTACTAAAAAGATCGTGGCAAGTGCCCCGGACTTGATTGCGGTTCTTGATAAAGAGACTGGGAGGGCAGTGGGTGTTCCGGAGTACAGGTATGGATACCATGTCGTGGTGATTGGCATAACTTGCTCGCCACGATGGACAGAAACGGAGCGGGGTATAGAAATTGGTGGGCCAAAGGGATATGGGTATGATTTTGAATATGTGCCGCTTGGCAAGTATGTCGAGCCTAGAAGTGTTATTATGGAGTATGCAGAGAAGGAGGGCTCAAATTTGAAGCCAGAATAAATAGAGATAAAGATAATTCAACGATATCATGAAAGTCAACTCTTTGCTTCTACCGCTATTACAAACTAGTGATTGTAAACTCGATCAACCTCTACAGAGCGAAGAGACCGCCCTATAGTCACAAAACGCCCATGCCATTTATGAACCTCTAGAATTGAACGCCGAAATAATACATGAAAAATCAAAGGTACGACCAACTAGATCGTATTAGGGAAGACAAGGTCAGACCCAAATTGCAAGAGCCCCTGCACACCCTCAAAGTCGATACTATTAAGCCAGGAGTTATCAATGACGGGGTGAAATCCTACGGCAGACGATTGATCATCTTGTAGAGACTCGGAGGCTAGGCCGGGGCTAATCTGCAACACTTCGCCAGCGACCTGTTTTAACTCATGAAGCGCCGCTTGAGCCAACGCCCAGTTTTTACTGAGCGTTCTGAGTACACCAATGATCAAGGATACGCGATCACGGTGTTGTTCAATACAATACGTCCCATGTTTTGCCGAAGCAGACAGCTGCACAATCGCACTGCTCACCAGCCCGCAGATAAAGAACGGCGTATGCCTCTGAACAGGTAGTCTTAAGGCCGCAAGATTAGCTAGCTCCTTTGAAGCCTCCACAGCCTTGATCCCATGCAGATGCTGGGGGGAGGTAGGCGGAACTAGGGTTTCGCTCTGCGCGCAGGCGATGGCCGAGTCTGGAATGGTGGAGATAAGATCGCTGCGCGGGAAATGCAGGAACATACCGGCGTATTGGACGATCATGTGGGCTTGGAAGAGTAGCTCGTCGCCTTCGCCGTAGTGGTTGATGATATCTGCCTTGGCCGGCGTGAGGTGGTGTGTCCAGCCGGCGATCACATTATCGATGGCTTGAACCTGATCTATGTGGAGGCTGTTGGTTCCGGCTACGGAAATCACTCGTGAGAGGATGCGGACTGCTTCGATTCTGTAGCAGAATGAGGAGAACTCCCTTTCTTCGACCGCAAAAATCCGGGCCTCGAATTGAGATAGTGAAGGGGGGTTGAACACGGGTGACTCGCTCATGTACTCGGATTCCTCGCACGGGAGGAGCACATTGTTGTAGCCGGTGCTGGATTTGAATCCCTCTAATCGATACAGGGCAGCAAAGTATGAGTCTGTAATGAAGAGCTCCCACCAAGTTCTTCGCATACTCTCTCGCTCCCGTGCTTCAAGGACCATGGGTATTGTGCCATAAAATCTTTGATGCATACCTAGATCGATGGCTAGGCCGATAGCGTTCTTCAGCAACGCTTGTGCATCCTTGGTCTCGTTCCGGGCGTGAAGTGCAATGGAGCAAAGTAGTCTAGCTTGCACCATCGCGGACGTTTTCTGATTCTCATCTTGAAGTTCTTCCACCACGCTTGCTAGAAGTGAGTCACTTGACACGGTGGTGGAGAAATGACTTCCAATGAAGTGGACAACCTGCCGGAGGTAACGCGGATAGGCTCGGCCAACGAAGAAGCTCCTGGGGACTAAGATTGGATGTGCAGGATGGAAATTGTTATAGAATAGATTTACTAGCTGCTCATCATAGAGGTTTCGAGGAAATGGCGAGCTACTGGCATCGCTTCCGGTGACCTGGTTTTGAAATCCACCGTCAAAAGATGGCACATGTGGTGACTGGGGCAGGGACTGGGACCGGGGATGGCCCTGCTGCTGTTCATTATGTTGTGGCTGTTGTTGTTGGTGAGGTTGTGATTGTTGTTGTTGATGAGGTTGTGGTTGTGGTGGTGGTTGTTGTTGATGAAGCTGGAGTTGTGATCGCCGCTCTGGCTCGCGCTGCTCTTGATCTGGTACGGGCATTAATCCCATCGGCTTCGGGAGTAGTCTTATTTGGGGCAAAGACTGCTGTACCACCGAGCCTGAGATTCTCTGGCTTTCCGGCGAACGGCCATTCTCCGATGTGTGTCGCGATCGCGATGCTGTTCCACGATGTCCACGGCGCGATACTTCGTAGCTACAAACGGAGCGTGTGTCTACACAACGCGCGCATTCCGGACGCTTGGAATCGCACTTGAGATGTTTCTTCCTACACTCCGCGCAAGCTAGAGCTGTAGGCCGGTTCGCCGCCGAGTGCCGACGAGAAAAGGCCAGTGTATCGTCATGCATGCCGTAGGAGACGCGCCATGCCCCTGGAGGAAGAGCGAGAAAGGATAAATGGCCCGGTGTAGATGTTGCAGGTGTTTCTGTACTCTCACAGGTTCCGGCGGTGTTCGTGGTAGAGATAAGGTTGGCGTGCGCTAACGAGTACCAGATCCCCGGGAAAAGATCGATGTTCGAGAATATTATAGAAAGCACACAATATCACTCGCCTTCTATACGAAGTATCTCCTATATTTCCTATCTGGATACTAACAATATTGATTTTCGGCCAAGCCAAGTAGTAAGATTACAAACGCCTGCCCATAACACACTGCACCGGCACTTGCACCGGCATCTGTCAACTGCTCCGCTGGCTCCCTAAAAACCTCTCCAGGTCTAAAATCGGCTCCCGGGATGGCGGGTTTGGAACCTTCGCCCGCCACACTTCCCGGCCGTCCTTGTACGCCACAAATGTTGGCCACCAAGTTACTTCAGCTTCTTGTTGTATCGAGGATCCTGGTTCTATCAGTCCGTTCACCTATCCACCAGAAGTACCCATTAGTGAAGGAGTTCGGAGGGAATGGTTGTGTGTAGTTTGCCTTGAAGAACCGGAAGTCTTGATTTTCCCTGTTTTCCGCAATCTTCTCATATAATGGCGCAACAGCCTATTGGAAAAAGTGTCAATATGATTTATATACTTGATAGATATTATAGCCAGGTTTGATGTGGAGAAGCGCCGAAACTCACCTTGCAAGGAGGACATTGCGTTGAATAGAAATCAATAACCACAACCCCTGATTTCCGAAGCTCCGCCCGGTAGCTTTCAGTATCTCTGAGTTCGTCAATCATTTTGAGTTCTCGGTGAAGCAGTTCTGGCAACAAAAATTGTAGGTAGATTAAGGAGATTTAAATATGATGTCCTCCGCAAAGTACCGTCGGCCGTAACTATTAAGTATGAAAGTACTACTCGGCGCGGTGCATGATTTCTGACGTTGAGCTTAGCTAGGCTCTAGGCAGCTTGCAACTTCTTCTAATAATACTTCGTACCTAGGGCGAGTAGTTCTATATATCTAATATCCAATCAGAAAATCTCACGTTCGGGGACTTCGTTCTGGTTGTCGGGCTTGGGAAGGGGAAACTATCGTCTCCGACTGGTCGGTTTTCCCGGAGCTATCAAAAATGGGGCTATTTGTTGACCAACCAGGCCAACCCCGAGCGAATTGAGTATCCCGAGCAACATTTGGGGCGACTGAGGGAGAGAGAAGAATAAACTCTTTGTGAAATGGTGCAATTTCGGTGCATATCTCTGGTATTTCTCTGGAATGGACCCTTGATAGGCATAGATTCAAATGTATTTCAAATTTTGCCATTGCAATCGATAGTCGAATATCCAATGACCAAGCGACTGGCCCGAGCCTTACTAACCAGTTGGTTTTCAGTGCCAGTACCTTTACGTTAAGGTATATATATAAAACTGCTGGTATAAGGTACAAAAACAAAAGGACAACCAACCCTATTTTACAAATTCGCCATCTATGCAATTCGTGACCAGACTCCAAACCGATGCCTCGACCCTCTCCGCATCTATATTAAGAACCAGCACATAAGTTTCCCAGAAACTTCTTCAGATATAGATTCTCGAGTCCTCCTTGGTGATCCATTGGCGTCACTGCCGAAATGGTCTTGCCTGGACATCCTGATTATATACACAGTTATATGGAAGCCCACATTTTAAGACGCCAGCGTTATCGAGAAGTATCGGGCAATTCATGAGTACGCATTTCTGTTGGGGCTTCATACACCGAGGCCGGCCTCCACGGGGGGGTAGGTCTCTGTGGAGGGGATAATGCGTAATTTGAAGCTGGCGGATCTTTATTAAAGATCCCCGGATCGATAATCTGTATCGGCTTCTCTGCATTGACGTTGTTTTTCCGCTTTTCTCTCCAGACTAAGAATACCAAAATGCCACTTCCAAATACGGCGAGTGGTACGCCGATGCCGACTCCAATTTTCGTCGCTAGGTCTCTATTCGAGAAGTCCGGATTCGAAGAGTTTGAATCGATCGCGCTGCCGGGGACTGCGCTTCCACTTATTGCAGCAGCCAATGCGGCGGATGTGAACGACTGAATCTTAGAATCTTGGCCAGGTTGGAAAGCAGCTCCGGTGTCCCCCAGTTTAAACGTAGTACCATTGCAGCAGGACGTGCTGTTGAATTTGCAACAGAATTCCAATGGGGTGGTGCCCAGTGGAGAACAAGATACCAATGGTGTGAGGATGGAAAACGGCTTAAGCGTGTCGGGATCTGGAAATGGCCACTGTTAACTCGGGGATTTGTCATGTTACGTGGAGTACTTACTACTCACGCATGGATCGAATTGTTTTGGGCACACCGAAGAACGCCATTCTCGATCCGTACAGCTACCGCGATATGTGAATCCCGACCTTCCCAGACAGAACCCGCTTGTCGAACAAGAATCTAAGGGATGGCAACACGCTGATGGGGTAGATATCGTCGAGTTGCACGGCACGTGGGTGGGGTCGATTGTCTGTTTATCGGGATAATAACAACTTGCAAGAGCATCCACAGAAGTAAGTAAGGAGATCGCAACAGCCACGACGAAAGCCCGTCGAGTCATTGTTAATGGTGGTCTTACACTTCGCGCCCTAGAAACACGAGATATAGGAAGGAGGGAAGGAAGTGAAGAAACGATCGCAATGGAGACAGAGGGGCCAAGGAATTCTGATACTCACCTCTGCCCATGGATGTGAATTCCTTCCTGTCTGTGCATATACTACGTAAAATCTTGGCTTGGACGTTGCAGGATGAGATTCGGATTGATTGAGGCGGTGTTTAGTCTGGTTAGCTGGTTGCCTATGGTGGGATTTACGGAGGCCAGCCACGATGTACGTGAAGGTGGCACATGCATTCAAAATCAACTTTCCAGTCTCTGACCCAGAAAGAGTGATGATGCGTGGCTTGCGCACGCTTGCGCACACCTTTTCTTAACAAAACAGAACATATTCTTGCCTATCCTTGCCTCTAATTTTCTTTTGGTTGTGATACTCGGTATTCAGTAACGCAGTAATTCTCCCCGGAATTCCTGGCACTACTCGGACCCAAATCAGTCTTTCTTGGCGCCAAACTGGCGATAGGAAGGATGATACGACAAGGTTTATGTGTTGCAGGACTGGTTTCAGAGGGTTAAGCTTTCTACGGCGCAGTAGACTACGTCGTGTATAATTGGACTCATGGTTGACCCCAGTTTCGTCACCGCCTCATCCATGCCTTGTATGAATATCTAGACACGTGTTTGTACGTAAGTATATCTGCTCCTTTAAGACTCAAAAGCCAATTGCTGTTACCAACGAGGTGGGATTTCTTTTTGGAAGGAATAAAAGTGGAGATTTCGACGCGATGGAGTTAGAATTCCACGCAGAAATTGCACACATGGAATTTTCCTTCTGGAGGATCATGACTGTGTAAAGCAAGCCAGCAGATCATCATCAGGCTTGGGACCGAAAAATTCAAGCTCGCATGGTCAAGCATCATCATATATCTTCCTCACAAGCCCCCCACCCGAACTCTCTCCCCAAAGCGCAAGCTCGAAATATGGTGGGGAAATTCCTACAAATTCCCAGTCTATGATTCCAACGATTCGAAAGGTCGTCGGATCGACGAAGATGATTAATTAATTAATCTTCATTTTATGTTTAACCAGTCTCATTTTAGCGCAACACTATTTGCGTCGCCCAACTCAAGAATATCGTTCAAAAACGTGGGTTAAAGGAGTATGCTATTCTAGGGTCCTTGTCTTGTGGTCTAGCCACTCCTTTCGCGTCCCAAGAAACTAGCTGGGTTGTGACGATTGATTTTGTCGAATGCGCCTTCTGACGTGAGGTGTCTTGAGCACCCGGCTGAGATTTAGGCTACGCTACAAGAGCATGAGGAAACGGAGAAGATTGAGCCGGAGATGCTGTTGATTAATGAGAATAAGTAAGTTGTGTTGGGCACTAGTTGAGTAACAAAATCCTCACCTCCTGTAGATATTGAGATGCGAGGTATCCCAAGGTGCGAATATCATACACATAGAGAACACATTATCGTACCACCTACAACTTGGTAGTATATTCCAAATGTGCCAGAACTATCTGTACATTCTCCATACTTTAACCTCTCCCTCGCGTCGTAGTTGCAACGGAGGCTATTTCCCTCCCTTCACCGTGAGTCGGGAATTCGATTCAATCCTCGGTCTTGAAGCATCATTCTATTACAGCCCATTGCCCCTGTCCTCGACTATTTCCGCCAAGCAGCGGATCGGACTCATTCGCGTTCACGTCCCAATAAGAAGGTATTGGTGCGGAAGAAACCACAGGAAGCGTATCTTCTCCAGAATTCCAAGGCGAGAACCGTCTGAATTGGTTAATAACCCACGAAATGACCCTCGATAACATGGGACGTCTCCTAGGTCTAAGTATGGAATCGAGCCCGTTATCGTCGATTGGTGGGGATGCTCTGAATGTTGGAGGAGAAAAGAGTGGCCCGCTGTGGAATGGAGACAGCCACGAAGATAAAACAGGTCGAATTTCAGCGCATTGATTGTTCTCGTTCAGGAGTGATTCAAGTGCCTCTTCATCTCTTCGTGAAATAAGGGTGGGTTTCTTGCTTTTCTTGATCCAAAGTCGTTTGGGCGATCGAAAGAGGATATTTCCAACTGCAATCCATGTAGATTTAGAAGCCCATTGAGCTAGGGTCAACTTTTGATTTTGCAGTGTGATAGTGGCTTGGCTTTGTGTGTGCTCCCCTATCCTGTGGGCATTCAAGGCCTGCATCAGTGGCGCCGACTGGTGGGGTGCAAAGTAACCGAATATTGTCGGGAGCGGCACTGCTAGGTCTGGCCCTCCTAGGTCTGGCCGTCTTAATTGTAGAATTGTTTGATTGATTCTCATTCTCGTTCTCATCTCTTGAGAGAGATCTGATAATGGTAGGGGATATAAAGGCTCTGATCGTGGGGGTTCGAATGTCAGACTCAGATCTGCTTTATAGCAGAGAAATTTGTAAACGATCTCAAAATAGAAGTTCCATTCGGCTTTGGATCGTGGTTGGTCCTGTTCCACAAGTTTGGTCTCTATCAGGGACCTTAGAAACGTGATCCAGATTGTCGTACCCTCGTATCCATCGTTGGGGTTGGCGCCATAGTGGAATAGTGTTTCCAAGGTTGAAAGATGATTCCGATTTCGGATAGGATTGTCCACTGAGAAAACACTTCCCTGTTCTATGAACCAAATACCCCACACCGATGATCTCACTATTTGCCTGTCCTGGTTTATGAAGGTTTTCGCTAAGAGGTGATCCATTTTCTGTGTCTTTCGTTGTATTTCGCGTCTGTTCGGGTCCGCACCTTCCTCGAGGACTACTCTGACAATATTGGAAAAGTCCATGTCTCTATGCCTGACACATGCACAAGGTTGTAGTGATAGTCGTAAACATCGACTAAGATCTGGCTTTTTGAGGTTCTTCTTTCGGATCCAGGCAGCAGCAAAGAGCTCCACTCCAGTTGTGATCGTGAGCTCCAGCATTGATCGACATTCGCCAACCTCCTCTCGTTGCTCATTCAAAAGCTTTCCACGGCTATATTGGAACATTGAATTCTTGTACTTTTTAGCGAGAGCTTCAAAGATCAAGTCCAAATTTAGCCAGAGCTTATAGTCGGGTGATCCTGTTTCGATTTCTGCTTGTCGAGCATGAAACATAAGTTCATCAAGGGCATTTGGCAAATCCTCATCACACTCTGGCCTCACTTTGACAAGGCCAAGAAATACTCTGGATATTGCGACATTAGCGTTCAAGGAATTTTTGGTGTAACTTGCAAAGATAGTTTGCATCTCAGCCGTCTGCAGAAAGTCTCGTACAGTCCGGTGCAGGAATTCAACTCGATGGCCCCAGAAGGCAGTGGCTGAAGGAACAATGCAATCTTCGAGAAGGCCCCTGCATCGAGCTTGTAGACGTCGACGCATTCTGCTATGAGTGTTAAAGATATCATGGTTGTCGAAAGCTTCAAGTTCAAGATTGAAGACGAATTCCGGGTCAGGTTGATCCAGGAAGGCATATGTCATCAAGGTGAGTGGCTCATTGGCCTTCAAAGCATACCGGAATGTCATCGCCATGTCTTCTCTATAGACTACGTCAACTTGGTCTAGCATGTGCTTGAAAAACTGTTCTAGCTGATCGGGAAGTCTTCGTAGGCGTGCCTCCATCGTCCGAATCGAGTCGCCGTGGGTCAATCCTTCACGAAGTGAGCGAACAACCAGAAACACCCAGAGGAAGACTCCTTGAGCACGTTCGCTAATCTCATTAATCAAGAGTTGGTATCGTTTGTCCTTCCGACCTAGGGAATCTAGTGCTGAGTGCGAGTTTAACTCGCTGCGGACGTAATGTTCCACATCACCTCGAGTTAGATCTTGCAAGGTCAGTGTGGGACACCCGAAGCCATATGCATCTAAAAAGATGCTCCATGGCCTGCTGGACACACAAATCTTCATGGTCGGTGAGGCCGACAAGGCATCCATGGTTTGGATAATATCCCGATGCTCGCCTCCGTACTCGTCAAGGCCGTCCACAAAGAAACAGAACTTAGTACTGATGTTGTTTTGAGTTGACAAGCACAGCATAGCTTCGGACAACTCTTCGATGGACCATTGCGATTCATCTGGTCGGTTTTGCTTCATGGCTTGCCATCGATTGGGACACACAAGGGGAATCATATCCGGGCATTTGCGTAGCACGTCGTGCAACAATGAGCGAAGCAGGCCTTCTTGCGATTTTTGAAGCTCACTACCGGCGCTCCAACAATAGTAACTGCCAATCGTCAACCGATGACCTTCAGCCCATTGCTCGAGCGCAGCCTCGGTCAGTTTGTGATGGCTGATGTACTTCATTAAAGTCGATTTACCCGATCCTGGCTTGCCACTGATCCAGTAAACGCCATTCTGAGATGTCAGCCACTTTTTGAAACTGATGGCGATGGCAGTTCCATCAGCCCTTTGCATTCGGTCTTCAAAAATCCAGTCAAATGTCTTCGCGTAGGCAGGAGGAATTCGGTCATGGCGTACCCTCAGCGATTGAAAATGGAGGCTTTTTAGGATTGCGTTCTCCATTGATATCATCGAGGTCTCGTCGGCGAGCTTCGAAAGTCTGAAAAAAAGATCTTCCAGGGTTTTCACAGTGGGAGCAAGTGACACCATGCTCTGTGTCTCCGCTAAATCATTGGAAAGCTGCGTGATCTGATCCTTGCGTTCTGTTTCCATTTTTCTACAGTCATGACCAAGATTTCTGATCTCGGTGATTAAACTTTCTTGTTGTGCTCTGAATCCTGTCAAAGTTTTGCACCACACGACTTGAGGAGAGTTGGGGTAATCACCTGGCGGATGCCGACAGCTCGAGGGTGAGCTGCTGTCTCACGGTCTCCAATCTGTTTTGCAACGATTGTATTTTCTCCTTATTCCATAGTGTCTTCAATGCCTTTCGAAAGCTTCTCCATTTACGATTCGGCCCATCCACAACTTTCAGCTCTGTAACAACCTCTAGAAGCTCGTCTGAGACGACTTTGCATCTGCCCGCAAATTTCGCGACAGCCAAGTCCCGCGAGGAACGAGACGCTGGGTTGGTGCTCAACTCATCGCTGAAAATGCTCAGGCGCTCGGAGATCTCTTCAATCTCGATGTTTTCTGAAGATGCGCCTGTCGTGGAGTGATAAACTTCTAGAGTTCCGGATAAGAGTCGAGTGCCGAAGTCGATGAATTGAAAAATGTTGGCCGCGAGACCCAGAGCCGACATGGGATCCATGGTCCTCTCTCGATTGAAACATTGGCATGCTCGAGAACATTATGAGGATACGCGACCGCCTTAAGTATGCCTCGTGGTATGGGCAAAATGAGGCTTGCGATGGTGGCTCAGCTAGGTCGGCTGCGCCCTCACTGTACGCCCGCACGCCCACCCCGCGCATCTGCCATGGCGTATTATTGGGCGAATGTGCTGCAACACTCTTTTCGCTAGAAATATCAGGTACTCGAGTACTCCGTGGGACTTGATCATCTCAATTTCGGTCAGGTATTCGCGCGACTTGAATACTTCAATTTCGGCCAGGTACTCGCGCAGACTGTGGACGCTGTCATAGTGGGTGTTGCTGTCATAGTGGATGTTGCTATCACGGTAGATATTATTACTGTCGCAGTAGACGATGCTAACTACTTAAGAGTCCCCACATTGTCCACGCCTCGAAAACCCACCGAAACCCACCAAGCACTTCGGCATATCTCAGTACACCAATGACGTTATGACTCTTGCCTGCATCAACGCTACTGAAGTATATAAGGAGATATTCCTCGACATCTCTAGCCGCGAGTATGTCAAGTGCAAAGCCTTTAGTTGGATATTATAATGGTGAAAGTTCTTGTATAATCATTTTAGGAACAAGATATTACTGTTTTTTTGTAGAGTGGAATTATGTCTAATATTATACATCTATCTATGTTTGGTTCTAACCTATCCTACAAAAGATGCCACAGCTTCTGATATGAAATCGGCAGTTTCCTTCGGCTTGCTCAACATTGGCGAATGGCTCGTATTAATTTCTCGCACAGTTACATCCCCTCCGGCGGCCTGCGCCATTCCCACAAACATTCTCTGGGCCTCAACTGGGAGCGCCTTGTCCTCCGCGGTTGATAAATACCAAACTGGCACATCCATCCAGCCTGCATAAGCATGTTCGCCACCCTCCGTCAGAGATATGACTGACTGCTTTTCGAGTTTCCCAACCCAATAATTTCCCTCGTCCAGTGGAAGGTCATGGTAGAACAATTCCCTGGGGTCAACTAACAGGTCAACAAAACCGCTCTCCGGATTTAAGTTCCATATTGGTGGTGGTTTGCCGCCGAAACCATCGATAAAGCTTGAACCTGTGACGGTGAAGCCGGACGCCAGCATGATAAGGCCGATGACATGGCCGGACGTTTCCTTTTCAGACGACGAAGCATTTTGTTTCGGCCGTGTGAGGCCTTTTATTGCACTGTTGCCGACCATGCCGCCATAGGAATGCACCACCACTACGACATCACGCCCCTGTGTGGTCTCCGCCATGATTGCATTTCGAACCACCTCAACATCGCCGAAGAAAGTTGCAGAAGGGTTTGGCGCCGCTGATGGAAGAGACACGCGGACACATTTGTACTGTTCTGCCTCGAGAAGCGAAGCGGTTTTATCCCACGTGGCGGCACTGTGCCATGCTCCTGGTACTAGGACCAGTGTGGGCTTGTGAGACATGATGGATAAGGTAGGCTGTGAATAGATGGTGGGTACAATGATAATTGGAGAGGCTGAAGGAAGGAATTCGGATAAGGAAGAACTCTGGATATCAAGGCAAGAGTCGGTTCTTAAGCCAAAAACGACTGCTTATTCCCCCAAATTTATTCCTTACTGTGACCCACTTCCGGAATATTCTCGTGTTATAAATGCACTATTCGCTGGGCTCGGGTCAGCACGGGGCGGCGATCAGCGCTCTGAACTTTCGCTGCAAGGACTTCGAGATATTTTAAGTTCCACTACTCGAGTAGCTGAACTGCTATAAGTAGATAAAGCTAAGCGTGTAGTAACCTACCTAATATATTAAAACGATCAATCTAATTCCAGGTATTTGAATTCCATAGATCATGTATTTGCCAAGCCTGACTTAGCAATACCAATTCGTATGGTGAAGGTTATAATAGTGCTACTAGATCATTATGCGAGGTACTTCGGACTAATGCCAATGTCATAATTAGCACGAAAATAACCTCCGACCCGATAAGACGGTTAAGTGGACTCGTTCGTCACGCGGTAAGGCAGAGACTTATTAGGGCGTTGTACCCGGTACCCGGGTAGTACCCCTTTCTTTCTTGGCATAAGCCACTAGATGTCAGTCAGCCTACTACTACTTTTCAAGAAAATTTTGTTTCAGTATTACGAGTATCATTTCGAGGTATCATTATTAACTATCAAACTCTATCTAACTTACGTTTACTTGAATCAAGCAAACACCTCTCTACACTATTGCGGGGGGTTCCTCCTCGATTTTCTACTTTTGAAACGCGAAATATCTATTTGTTTTATGCACCACGAGAATTAATTGATGCTACCTGATCTTCGAAAGATTTCTAGTATAACACTGCTTTGATAATAAACCCCATCGGTTTGTAACTCTGCTATGCCTGCCTGCCTGCCTGCCAGCTTGCGCAACTCAATCATATATATTCCTGTTGGATTAGGCCCTGCCACTGTAATCTGTAGGGGAACAGCTTGCCTTGGTCATATAGTCAAAGTAGTTAAAGTGGTCAAAGTGGTCAAAATGCAATGCGTAGAGTCGGTGAGCTTGCTTACGGGCCTTGTAATTTGTTTATTTTAATAATTAAATATAGACAACGCTGGCGATTTGATCATGTTAATAAATTAGCTGTAGACGATTTCTTTTATGCCTGTAAAATCGCAGAAGTTAGCTCACACTCAGGCAAGGCTTATAGTAGTTTGTATTCCGAAGCTATATTTTTCTGGCAATACTTAAGAAGGCAACTAATTATTAATACCCATACAGCACGTACAAACTTTCGCGTACGGATAATGCAACGCTTGTTCTGGTTGTTGCGACTTAACATCTACTTTGCTATACGCCGTATCTTCCTCAATTTCAATTTCACCTTCCCCAAATTCCCCAGCGTTCATTCCAAGCAGCTTCGCATATCTGATTACTCTCTCTGATAATGTCCGGCAACCTTGTCTTTATTGTCGGCAGCGTCCGTTGTGGGTTCACCCTCTAGATGCTGGAAGTGATTGTAGATAACCCGATGGCCAACAATAGGAACCAATGGTGCCATCAAGACATCGCGAGAGTCAATAACGGGGGCTGCGGTTGCTATCGATGGACAAGGAGGAGGACAAGCCGGACAAGGAGCACAAGCAGGGCACCCAGAGCTTGGAGATACCCAGCCTAAACCGAAGTATTAGATTAATTAATGATTGATAACCGAGAATTAACGACATACCTCTAATTGTGAATGCCAAGAGCAGCATACCAATAACTCCAACAACAGCTGCTATAATCGAGTTCACCTGACCATAAGCTTCGCTCGGAGGTGAATTTGGCGAGATACCAAGCAAGATGCCAACCCAAGTCTTGCCGTATGTTTTGTCAGTCGGGGAAGATTGTGCTTCCAATTGTCCTGCTGCTTCCAATTGTCCTGCTGCTTCCAATTGTGCTTGTACTTCCAACTGCGGTTGCGACTCCGATTGCGACTGCGCCGGGGATGCGGATCTAGTTGAGCTAGGCATCTTGTCAAGAAAGGGTGTGCTTTCGTCAAATGGGTGCTCGATGGATGAGATGGATGATCGTTCGATGGATGACAGGAGTCCCATGTTGGCGGTCGAATAAATACGATAGGCAAAGGTGAGTGTTGTTTGTGGGAAGGCACGATGTATATCGCTAAAGCACTCGGCGAAGGTAAGTGTTATTTGTAGGAAGGCATGATGAGGATGAGCAATGTCAAAGCACCCGGTGGGATAGTAATCGTAGAAACAACCCTAATCCCCAGCAAGGTGTTCTAAACAAACCATCCAGCACCGGGACTAGCACGAACAGGCAAAGGCGAAAGGACAGGAATTTCTTTAACCTCAATGGTGAAAAGGAGCAGGTTTGTACACACTGGGATTACCCGGCCGCGATGAGGGCATTCGATCAAGGGAGGGTCCCTAGCAGAGCCCTTAAGATTTTCCAGGAGCGGCATGGTTACCTGCATCACAGATTCAGAATCCTCATCAGAACTATTCGACATGGATCCTTCACACCAAAGCTCAAGACTCCTCAGAAAAAGAAACGGAAGTCGACTAATAGCATCCCTGATCTTGATCAGCCACACGATAATCAGCCTCAGCAAATCAATGATCAACCCCAGACAGCTTTTTCTTTCTCGCTTTACCACTTTATGGGGTCTCAAATTATCCCGCTTCGAGTACAATAGTATTTATAAATTAGAATAAATGTTTTAAACATAGTAAATAATTTAAACTCATTAAATGTCTCATATAATTTATATAATTTAAACTAAATAAATATTCCAAATAAAGTAAATAATTTACACTTATTATCTCATATAAAGTAAATAATTTAAACTCATTAGATGTCTCAAGTCGAGTGAATAATTTAAACTCATTAAATATCTCAAATAAGGTGAATAATTCAAACTAAATAAATCTTTCAAATAAAGTAAATAATTCAAACTAAATAAATATCTTAAGTCGAGTGAATAATTCAAGCTAAGTAAATGCCTCAAATAAAGTAAATAATTCAACTAGAGAGCAGAGCGACATTCTGGAAGGGATTTATGTACAATGATGTTGTGTTCTTATGCTGGCCTGCTGACTCCACGAAGGGACGAATCTGCTTGTGGTCGGCTGCAAGGACGAAGGCTTTTGGACGGTAAGATCCGAAGAGGAGGTAGGTCTTCAATTCTGTACATCTTGTGGCTTCGTCAAGAAAGACGATGGGAGGGGGCGAGGTTCTGCGCCAAATTGACCTTCGCAGCAGCAGCTAGCGTACATACGATTGCGTCTGCACAGCTGATAACCCTTGTCATAAGGCCATCAAGTTCCAGGTTAATCAGAGTGCGTAGATTAGGCGTCGCATAGTGATAGCCAGCTTGTGCGTACTCTTCGAGTTTGATGCGGAGTGGATTCAACTCTGGGTCGGATTGAATTTCATCGTGCATAGCTTCCGCGATAGACATGTCAGCGAGTACGTGGCGTGGGTCACTTTGTGCGCGCTTTCCCTTGTGGTTCCTACTAAGCTTTGCCAGGTAGGCGATAGTTGATAGTTGAGCCACAAATGCATTATCAATCTGATAGCGCTCTTCATCGCGAGTAGGGTCAGCGAAAAGCTTGTACATGGAGTTCTTCTCGCCTTTAAGAGTATGTCCACGGAGAATTTTCTTCTCCAGACCGTGCCCTTTGCAGAGTTTATCGAGCCGGAGAGCCACATCATCAACCGCCTTGTTCGATTCGACAGTGTAGAGGATCTGGCTCTTTCCGCTCGGGTTGGACATGACGTCCTTAGCAAGGTAAAGGCAGACAGTCGTTTTACCTGTACCGATGGGCCCATGGATAAGAGTCAGTTCGCTAGTGCTTCCGAAGGAATCGTATGCCATTTTCTGAGCCTCGTTGAACTGCATGGGTGGTTTGAGGTTAGACTTGCCACTGAGCCCGAGTAGGTTGACTCGTTCAAGGTGGGGATTATCGGTGTCGTGGCAAAGAATGGCTTCCGCAATGCGCTCTGCTTGAGGGTTTTGCTTGCTTCTGAAGAACTGATCTGTGCAACGAACTTGATCCTTGTACCCCTGTGTGTCGTATTGCATGATGAGCTTGATATATGTGCTTGGGGAGGCCTTGATAAACTTGGACAAGGCTTTGATAGAGTTGGCAGCGCGACCATTTGCTGTAGGGAGGGGGGTTTTGACGAAAGGGCGTTGCTCGCGGGGGCCGGAGAAGGCAGGATCTCTGCGACCCTCGAGGTATAGTGTACTATGGTCTGGGGGTGTAACTTCCGTTGGCTCAACGACCTCAGCAAACCAAGTGTGCGGGTCTGTGTTGTGGTCTTCATCCGTGAGTTCGACGCGTTCTGCTCGTTCGCCTTCGCCATCAGCAGGGCCACGATCCTCGTGAGGCTTAGCCCCATTTTCATCGGTGTTAAGGATGAGCTTTACCTTCAACTTCGTACCGATGTCGGGGCGGTTGATTTCCTTTGAGGTGAAATCTGCGAAGGCGTAGTATGCTCGTGCGGTAGACATAAAGTGCTTGGAGTCATCGCTAGGTTATCGGCTGGATTGCGGGCGGCTGGGCTCTCAATGAGCTTGATTGTGAACGTCTCGGCTGCAAGTTCCTTAGTCTTAAGCTCTTGATATTTATTCCTCTTCGTAAAGCGATGCGTAGATCTGGGCGACTTGGAGAGCGTTCCGGTCCTCATAGACGAGCTCGGCACATTGGATCGGGATGTTAGGGCGTTTGAAGGCCTTAACGAGGTTACCCATCGTGATAGCGTCTGTATTTGGCGAGTCGTTGATCCAGGCCTGAAGAGGGTCCTTAACAGCTTCGTTCGCAATGCGATACTGGAAGTTAGACGCGTAGAGATTAGTCATGTCTTCTTGACGGCGAATGAGGAAGTAGAATGTCGAAATTGGAGAAATGCGGATGCTTTTGATCAAGTCGATGATTGAGTGGGTCATCTCATTGGTAGAGAGAATAGGAACCTTGGCCCCGGAGATATAAGCACCTGAGGCCTTGATATATGATACGCCAAGGGGAAATGGTTCACCGTTATGCTGTGTGAAATTCTGTCCGTTTCGAACAAAGTACTTGTCACCGTCATTGGCAATGTACCCACCAGGCAGATCCTCATACGTGAACTCCTTGACCTTGCTTGCGGGAATCGTGATACCGATAACGTGGTTAGGAGCCTGTCTGGGATTGTTGTACTTCGACATATTGCGTGGGCAAGAGATGCGGATATAGGTGCTTGCACGCTGCTGATCTGGGAGCCGGAAGGTAATGGTCGAAGCTGGGGACTTGCCATCAGAGGGAGATAGGTCACTCGAGAACCAGTCGCGACCTTCGATCTTCCACAACGCCTTCCATGGCATAGCCACAGCAATGGTAGTGCTGCCCCCGGTAAGGTCGGTATCCTCAACTTTGGTGGCGCCGGCGGAGGCCATCTCTCCAGCTTCGGTGGGATGGAAACGGTGGAGGGAAGAGAGAAGTGGCTGTGGAGAGATGGTTGTTGTGTTGTGGAGAAAAGGTCGCGACAACCGAAAATCGAAACAACCAAATTGGCAAATGCTTTGCGGGCGGTAAAGAACCGCTAGCTCGATCTAAACAAGGCTACCACATGGATTAAAGCTGAAGTGAAGCAATAAACACAATATGTGATGACAACTAAAGGGGCATATCCTGCCCATGCAGTGTCGCTTTTGGGTGTTAACAGCCCCTCGGGGTTCTGTATAACGGGGCGACAGTAGGTAAGCACAGGTGAAAGCGAGTCACGCCGTTGCAAGGAAAAATGGTCTGGCACAGAGGGCAGAAGTAAACTTGGGATCCATGTTGTTGATGATAACGTTTGGGTGGCTCCATTGTGCGTAGATCTCGCGATAGTAAACATCAGCTTAGTCTTCTATAGAATGCGTTTCTTTGCCGAGCAAGATGCGAATAAACTTAGTGGATTCACAGGTAATGATTAACAGGACTTATGCCCTTGAAGTGATAGAGTCGAATTAGTAACAAAGTCGAAGCAGAGTGTAGACAGAGGTCGATTAGGAGTCTGGTTAGGGTGCTGATTGTAAGCAAACGGTGCAGCGGAATTGCAGACTCAGTTCGAAGGCTTTGCGAAAGAGGGTGTTGCTACTATATACTATATCTAGATTATTGCGATGGACTCGTGGCGGTAAATACTATGTATAAGGTATGCTGAAATGTTGTCGCTGACGAGAGAAGACGTTGTGAGCAGTCCTTGGCGTACTCGAGTAAGCCCCCGGCCAAATGTAGCTCCACTCGGGGCATCACAATCCACACGCCCGCTTTCACCCTCCCTAGGTAGTTGGTACATATCTATCCATCCACTCATTCAACCACCTATCCGACTCTAATATTGTGGCGCATTATTGGACGAGTTTGGTGAGATATTCGCGCGACTTGAATACCTCAATTACTCAACTTTAGTGAGATATTTGGTCGACTTGAATACCTCAATTTTGGTGAGATATTTACTCGGCTTGGATATCTCAATTTTCGGTTAGAAAATAGAGGCTTGGGCTATAGGGTATAAGGCTTGGCCCTCGTATCCGACGTCAGCAAGTAGTCGGATTATCATAGTCGCGTTATCATTTGAATGAAGGGGCCGTACTGTAGCAAGGCAGCCTGCAAAACCATCCCATGGATGAGTCATCGACGCGCACGGAGTAGTACTCTGGGTATGGCACATGCAACGTTTACGAAGGTTCAGCGATAAGTATGATATACTTTGAAAGGGACCGTGAAGTCTTTCAAAATTCTACATCAACGCAACAACAAAAAGGAAACACGTAAGAGTAGCGCTAACATACTCATGTAAGACTTACCTATCATCCAGCTTTTTTTTGACTAGTTTATCCTTTTTTTTCATTGAGGTCTGGCGTTTCTATGCAAAATCATACGCCTGGTCAAAATAATCCCATACGACGTCGTCGCTGTACGGCTCCGTACGGGTCTAGTTCCCAACTGGTACTTTCCTGAGTCACCTCGTCCGCATCCTTAGACCTTGTGAAATACAGAAAGCATGGACTACGATCTTATCGTCGAACGGTCTGGAGAATCTACTCTTCAAAACTGGATAGCTACTGTCCGCGATGAAGACGTGATACGTTTGGTAGCAAAATATCGGCCTCGCCAGCCGGAATGTACCATTGAAAGTGTACTCGGAGGTAGCTTCAACGTGTGCTTCAAGGTAGCATTCGTTGATGGGCTCCGGTGGATTGTGCGCGTCCCAAAACCTGGGCGTGTCATGTTTATGGAGAAGAAGGTCCGTGACGAAGTAGCGGTGATGAAGTACATCAAATTAACCACCAGCATCCCCGTTCCCGATATCATAGCCTTCGGAACAGCAGAAGACAACGTGGGAGGCTTCGGTCCATTCATAATTACCGAATTCATCGTGGGAGACAACCTTGGCGTCAAGCTTTTCGACAGCAACTCGGACCAGGATTTTGAAGAGAGCATTTATCGTCAGATCGCGGGCTTCCTTTTACAACTTTCAAATTGTAGATTCGATGCGATTGGATCCTTGTCTATGGACAGCCATGGAGACGAACCCACATGGTCTGTGAGAACAAGACCGCTGACGTTGGCTATCAATGAGTCTCTTTGAGGCGGAGGTGTGAATCTTTATGGCAAGTCTTCCAACATAACCCTTCCAGGCCAAGTCTCTGATTCGAAGAATGATGTCAGATCACTCGAAACCTTATACATCGACGTCTGAATACTTCCTCAAAACCGCGGAGCAAAAATTGGACCACCTACTCCAACAGCAAAACTCGATCGATGATCGCGAAGACGCTATCAAGAAGTTAAAGCGCCGCCGACTCTTTAAATCGATCACTCCGCAATTTGTTTGCAACGAGTTGAGCCGTGGCCCTTTTACACTCGTGTGCGATGACTTCCGTCCTGGTAATATGCTTGTTAGGGATGGAAATATCGTCGCTGTGTTCGACTGGGAGTGGACTTACGCCGGACCATTAAAGCTCTTGCTCTCACCACCACGGTGGCTCTGCAAGGACTGGCCAGCAGTTTGGGATTCGGATCAGCGGGCTGGATACGATGCAAAGTTTCAGAAATTTGTCGGAATTCTGCAGCAGGAGGAGATGAAAATTGCCAAATCAAGTCCCCCGATAATGACAAAGTTGATGAAAGAATCCTGGAATTGTAGCGGAAAGTTCGAGTACCATCAGCTTCTTGGCGAAGTTTTCATCTTCGATGAAGACTGGTTATGGGAACTACTTGAAGCGGACCATGCCACCGAGGTACAGAACTCGTTAGATGATACGAGTATCATTGAGGGCAAACTGGAGGACTACAAGGGCTATTTGGCTATGAGTCGTCCTATGCGAATCTTTGACTATATAGGCTCGAAAACTTCGGCCAACTGTTCATACTGCTGGGCCTGTCTTCACCAAGGGTGGATGGACCATGATATCCGCAACTGTGTCCAGGCGCCTCGTGACGATTCTACCGTCTCTGTTCTGGAAGCAGCAGCTGCATGCTGCTCTAATTTTGCTTATCCAGAGGGTTTAGACATTCACATCGCATGTGGTGCTCCTTACTATCTTGGCTGTACGGACCAACACTGCCTATATCAGTTGACCGCATATTCAGTATATGTCGCAGCAACTGGCAAGGCGAGCCATCTCCATCACGAAGCTCGGAAAACTTTCGCCAAACATTACAATGTCGACATAGAGAACATAACGCCAGAAGAACTAATGATGGCCATGGCTAGGCCCCACCAAGTAGTTTCAAGAACTGTCTCTGCCCTAGTATGGTTCATTGAGCTCATTCACGATAATGCTGAAGCATCCTTCCAATGGTATTCGCAATACGGTCTGTAATAATGAGTATGATCGAAACCAGGCACCCTAGAAACAAAACAGGGATACTTTGCCAGTAAAAAGTCCACATCTCTGAAACGAGAAGTCCTTTTTGACCATTGCCATCCTTACACTTCTGACGTTGGCATCAAATTCTCCTTCGCTGATCTAGCACGTTAGTTCAAAGACGCAACGAAGGGCACTAAGCCTGTCCTCAATTGGATTGCTTGCAATACTGTGAGGCAGTAGCCAGGTAGAAAATGATAGTCAACCCTCATAACTAATAAGTCTTAATAGTAAGTTAATTAAAGTAGGCTGGTCTGTATATTACAAAGAAGACGAGAGTAATGTAGCTAGGCTACGCGATTATAGACTGATTCTAAAATCGACTTAAAAGCTTTTAGTTTCAGTTTAATTTTCCTAGCACGTCTACTAGTAGAATATAATAGTAGTATCAGTTATCATTACCATTTTACAAGATCTCTATAGTAGTAAGGGAGAATTCGAGAGGTAGATTTTATTAGTTCAGAGCGCTTCGTAGCAAAATTTGCCCGTAGTGACTTAGGCTAAACTAAAACATGTAAAATAAGCTAAGCAAGAGAGCACCTAGGCACTACGCATAGCAAAACCAACCTTGTTCTAGACTAATGTCCATAAGTTTTCCAGCTTAAAGACGTATTTTATATGTCACGTGAGATCAACTACATTTATATATATATATTGATTCATAGAACCTTTGGATCTTTTCTACCCTCTGTACTGGCTTAGGGATAGGACTTAGATAAACGGTTGACATCTAGCGACTGCTGTAGTGGAAAATTCAACGGATCACCTTATTTAATATAGTATGTTAAGCGCCGAATTATGAGAGTAAAGCCGGCTATGTACGTTCAACTTTGGATCCCAAAACGAAGCAAATTTCTCTTTATAGTAGCGTACTTGCTAATCGAAAGAGATACAGTGTGCTAGCGGTGACTTCGACGATGGCGAACCATGATGATCATTGACAATAACTTAACTTCTATTTTAGAATGCGGGGGAAGCTATTTGAAAATGATAGGAGTTGCTCACATATCTGTAAATTGCCACGTCAACCCCCGATGCATAAAGAAGGGGAGCCATCTCCCCCAAACGAGGCACTGGTAAGCCGGGAGTCAGGGCCCCTCCTTCCACGCGACTCGTAGTTACAGGAGAAGAAAATATAGTAATAGCAGGGCGTCTGTTGGGAAGCACTTGAAGTGATACCCAACTACTGCTCGTTCTGCCGAGCCCATGTAGCTAGACTGCTTCGCCGAGTGCTGGCTTCGCCGGTGGTACGGTTCCGGCGGTGAGACTGTTGCGACCTTGAAGAGCGGTTGGCTGGTAGATTGATATCCATTGCAAGCTCATCAGTGGATGTCTCTGGCTGCTGATGCATGGCGAGAGACTCTTGGCTTTGAGACTCGCCTGCTGTACCCAGTGAAGTTGTAGCGACGAGGGAGGAAACTTCGGGAGTAAAGCTAGAGGCTAATGTGGGATCAGTTGGCGGTCTGTCATTTGCTCTCTCATTTGCTAGCTTAATTGCCTCGTCCCTCTGCTCTCTTGCCCAATCTCTGGCATTCCTAAATGCCCTAACTCCATCCACGCAGGCACCGCGGCTGCCAGTCATTCCCCAAGTGCCTAGCTGATGCATGTAGTATTCAGGTTGACGTCCGGGGCCATTTGACTGTGCAAGGTGGCTGGTGTACATCTTGAGTGTGCCGCCGTGATAGATTGATGTAATAGTAGAGGCGTTGTTGTCATAGGTTGGTTTGTCCTGGCCGTATGACTGCAGACTATACATACCTCTCGCTCCCAATGCACCATCATAACAAGCTTGTCGCCTCGCCACTGCCAAGGACCCGTCGGGCCCCTTTGCTGCAAGGAAGAAATTCGGAGAGATAGGAAGGTCCTGTTGTGTCGAAGGAATAATATGATCACTGAGCTCGGTACGAACTTGTCAGTTAAGTTGTTCAGGACGGGCGCCGTAGTAGCGGTCCGGGTTGCCAGGCACGAGCGTGCCATCTGTCAGATGGTCGAGGTTTGTGAATGGGATTCCTCCCGAAACGCATTTAGCGTCCTTGATCTTACCTTCGATGATCGGAATCGCTAATTCCATGACTTGTTTCTCTTTTGAGGCATGTTCATCCGCTCGGGCAAATTGCTCATACGCTTCCTCCGAAAATTTTGATAATGAAAGGGAAGGGCGACGTTGTGCTAGTCTTTGATTGACCTCCTGCCAGTTATTTGGCTTCGCTGGTATTCGGCCATCGGGATACTCGTAGCGATTAGGATAAACACTACCGTCAACAAGATTCTGTTGAAAATTGCGATCATGGTGGCGAATATTTCTGGTGGTTGCGGTATTCGTAGTGGGTTTGGTATTCATACCGGGTTTGGTATTCGAAGAAATTATCGAATTCCGTTTTCGACCCCTAGAACTAGACTCGCTCGAGCTCATTGAAGGCTTCCAGTTCTAGAGAGAAACGGTCAGCGCAGACTCAAGCGGGGATCTAGCAATACGTACACCTCTAAGGTCTGACAGGTCTGGACCGCCGCGCCGGGCAAATAACTTTATATCCTTTAAACGCCCCTTAGAACAACAAGGGAGAAAGTCGACGGTAGACTGGGTAGGCTCCCGGCTTTTCACTTTCTTCTTCCACTCCGCAAGAGCGTGTCGAGTGACCGGCTAGTGGGGTCGTCGGTAGGGCGAATAGTGTAAGCGTGCAGTAGGTTGTGTATTTCTTCGGTCTAACTCCTTTAACGCGAGTTTTGTCAACCAAATCTTGGACAAATTGTCCCAAAATGCTGCCAGTGGTTGAGATCTTCTAGGATGGTTGAGCTTCTGCAGATGTTGCGATGATTCGTTCAATTCAGGCGGCCGCTGCTCTGAACGTCGACGCTTGCGTGGATTAGGGGGCTGTGGTTTGGGCATATGACAATTCCTAGAATCGCCAGATTCTGTAAGATATGTATACATAATGGAGAAAGGGCAGATGTGGAACGGTGCTTATAATATTATATCCAGAGTTGAATCTGCGAAACGCTAGATAAAGGACAAAGATAAAGATGAAGACAAAGGTACGTTGGGGGTTGCGGGTATCTGTGCTGACCCCTTAAATCCTCTCGCTTAACGCTTCCCCTATCGAAGGAAGTCCCCTTTGCAAAAAAACCTTAAAACACTAAAACGGTCACCAGCCAAAAATACCAAAAGTAACCCCCGCACGCAACCGAATTTTTAATACAGTTTTAGTGCGCAGAATGAAAGAATACCACAGGGAGGATTCTTACATGTCGTAACAGCCTGTTCACGTAGCTTTACGATGGTTGGTTTGAGATGTTCCGAATTCCATAAAATGCGCCGGGAAGACACCTTGTAACTTAGCGCTCAGACATAGACGACTGTGCCTACTTACATGGATAATACTGAATCATCAAATCCTATAAACTATAATTGCCTCTAGAATATCCTTTTTGTGGTCCATTGCTACGTCTATAGACTAGCGAGGAATGAGTGAATGCGGCAAACGAGATTCTTTGAAGAATGCAATCCATTGTACCCAGCATTCCGATGCTGCAACAATGCGACCCTTAGCAAGGCTGCGAAACCTCGCGCGAATTTTATAATGCTCAAATTTCCACTGATAAAGGCGTTCTGAGGAGTCGTTAGAGGATATTTTAGAGCATCTCGAGAGAAGGGTGCAGCGGTGGTCACAAAACCTATCGCAAAACTATCAAACGCCAAATCCCAAACAACCAAGCTATGGCAGAGGTTAGGAATAATCATGGCAGGCAGAGTACATTCGACGATGACAACGTAAGGGACCGCGATCCCACCGTAGCGGTAGGAGATTCAAGACCAGTCCCGCAACTCGAAGACGCACCCCCAGGCCGCAGTTCGCAAGAAGGAATTCCCGGAACACCTTTTGCCCCAACCTACCGGTCAATATTTACAGTCACCGGTCCCGGCAAGAAGCTCCTCCCCTCCCTCGCGCATGTAAACTGCAGCTATCTGTCAACGCGTGGATTCCCGCCAACCCTCCTCCAGCTCAAACAACACGTTCACTCACTCACCGTGCTGATCAAAGCCATAACGGTCTCAACAGCACCAGGAGTGGTCGATAACGCCAACAAAGGCCTACCCAACTTACCTTCCTTCACCGACGGCGAGACCTATGATTTCCTCAATGACTTGTGCAAACCATATCAAGGCCCGAAGAACAAGGCGTTGAAACCACACCACAACTTGCCTCTGACATCCCTCTTAAATTTTGTGGAGGAGAAACATATCCACTCTGATGACCGCAGGTCTACCGAGGTCCGGGTTAGGGATATATGCCCTTTGCACCGAAGTGAGGAGATCCCGGATAATGGGCATGCTTTGCCGTATGCGACGCATCAGGCGTTGATCGCGCATGCGAATGAGGTGTTAGAGTTGTTGGATCACGAGTATAGCGCGAAGGGGGGCGTGTTGGGAATACTGCCGGGGGAGGACGAGAAAGACGATAGGGAGAAGGCAGAGAGCACCTTGCTGGGACAGATGATTCTGTATTTGCAGCGACTGGTGCAGCGACTACACGACCTGGAGCGCTTGTACGCCAATGCTATGGATGTCATTGCTGGCGAGGCGGTGGTACCGCACCAAGCGCTCTCACGGTTGGGGGTCGATGGCCGCAAGGGGCGGGAGGTGGTATACCCACAAGACAGATTTGTGTTAGCAAATGCCGGCGAGGATCTGTGGCAGTTCTTGAATGGGGAATTTGAGAAGAAGGAGGTAGAGGATGCCTTGGCTATGTCGAGCTCCAAGAGTCAAGGCGTGACTGGTGAGGCGTTGTGGAAGAGACAGGGAGACCTGGAGACGAGTAAAGGTATGGTAGCGTTGGATATAACTACTCGATATTATCGTCTGCGTGGCGATAAGCTGAAGACTGTCTTCGTCATTCCCGCACATCAGAACCATCCTGGCACTAAAGTCACCCGTGACATGGAGAAAGTGCCAACAGTTGTCAGCGTGGTGAAGCCCACATGGCCAGAACGCGCCAGCACGTTGGAAAAGAAGCACCGTAGCGATATAGAGGATCTTAAGAGGCTACGACAGGAAAACACGCTATTGAAAGCAGAAGCTGAATGGGGGCAAGACGAGAAGAAAATCCTGCTTTTTCAGCACGAGACGCTCAGCGGCAAGGTCCAACACTACAAGAACAAGGCAGAGAAAATGCGGAGTATACTAAAGGAGCCGAGGAATACAACAAAGAGAGGTCTCGTTGAGCTGGCTAACAATAATCTGGCTCTTCAAGCAGAGCTCGAAGGCTTGCTGAAGGAAGTGCGGAAAGACCGAGAGTCAGTGGAGAAGGAGAAAATGGCAGCCAAGGAGGCGAAGCGGGAGCAAGGCCGTCTAAGGCTTGGGCTAATGGAGCAGCATCTGGAGCTAGCAGCGAATGAAAGGAAAGCCGAGGAAGCACAAAATATGGCTGATAAATTGAAAGAGGCGTGGAAAGGACGCATTATAGAGGTGGAGGTTCTCAAACAGTATTTGACGGAGAAACATATCGAGACGGGCGAGAAACAGGTGTCTGAGGCGAATATGAAGAAGGGACGGGAGTCTGCGGCACAGATCATTGCGAGTATATTATCCGATAGACCTTCCGGGGAAGTAATCGTGCCTGGGGAAGAGACTGGCCAAAGAGGGCCCTCCATGTCCGGGGCACTATGACCCGATGTTGGAGCTGCAAGGTATTATAGTCGATGGCATTCTTGGGAGGAACTTTTCTTTGTAGCTTTGTGCTTCTTGGGGTCCAATAAACGTTGGATTAATGTAACCTGTAATTCGATTAACCCAGCTGGAAAGGGAAATATATATTTGGACAATAACCTGATACGAGACTGATTGCAAACCTTTCAGCACTCGCGGTTAGGTTGCTTGAAATCCCAACCTGAACAGTCGAGAACAATCACTTCGCGGCAAGATGCATACGTAAAGGCGTACCATTTGACGCAACATATAAGCAGGCCGCCCTGTTTACTCCCTAAACTCCAACGGAATATCTATCAACCTATCGGCTTCGCCTTTTTCTTTTTCTTCTTATCACCTCCCTTCTGGAAATCCCTCCAGCTCCCAATCCTCTGCTCCCTCGTACTCTCCCAGTCCTGCTCATGCTCCCGCTTCCTCTTCCTGGCCTCAACTTCCTCGTCGACCTTCTTCTGTTCCCTGCCTTCCTCCTGCATCTGCGCCTTCACTTGTCTGCGCCTTCTATGCTCATTATCAATGAGTACCAGTTTCGTTTTCTCCTTCCAATCCTTAGCGAACTGCTGAGTCTTCAGCTCAGGACTATCAACTGTCCATTTATTCTCGCGTATTATGAGCATGCGGGCGTCGGAGATGGCCTCGTCCAGCCGCTGTCGATGCTTCTCATCCATGAGCTCAGTTTGCGCTTTCTTCAGCCGATCAAAGGCTTCGGGCGCTTGGGCATTGCGCGTTTTGTCCGGATGGATTAGTAGGGATTTGGTGCGGTAGCATCTCTTGATGTCGGATTCTGGCACGCCGGGCTGCAGGTCGAGAACCGCGTAGCTATGAGGAGATATTAGTTTTGTTGCTGCGCGACAGTCCGACATTCTTGTAAAGGGCCATACGTACGCATCTAAACGAAAAGCTTTTAAGATTCGATCAATTTCTGCATCCTACAAAGGGTGATCCCGCGTCAGTAAATCGAATGGCCGAGGATGGAAGCGCCTGCTTACTTTATTGAACTCTTTCTCCTCCGATTCTAGCGCTTCAAGTGCATCGATATCATCGTCAACTTTTGGGGGTGTAGTAGTCATGGCTCACCAAATGATGCCACTGGAAGAGTTTACTTCCAGGTAGGGCTTCGTGTTGAGATGATGGTGAAATAATGTCGTTGTCAAGCTCGATGTTGCTAAGATAACGCGATACGATAAGAACTCGCCTGAATTTCAAACCCTTGATTAGGAGGCTGTCACGTGTACCATGCCCCTTCTTGTCTTTTCTCCTCCTCATCCTCCTCGAAGTTCATGAAAAGGTGCTGAGGGTTTGGAAGTTTCCTATAAGGTTCTGGATGATGGGAAACGATTAGGAACACGCATTCTATGGCCAACTGAAAATACGTTAACCTCCTGTCGCTAGTAAGAATAGGTCTCGAAGTCTTTCTATTTAACTATCTAGAGTAAGTACAAGTACGACATAGTCTGCGATGAAACCCCTATGTACTTCGTATTTATACATGCCCAACTCGCCAGTCTGCTACATTAGGATATCGCTCCTCTAGCGCTTTGTGTACAGCTGCCAAACACTCCCGCTTGCGATATTTCTCCAAGTCAGGCCAGTCGTGCTTGCGGTAGATGGCCCGTAGCATTTCCATCATCTCCTCTGAGTCCGCATTGCGATTAGAATCGGGGAGGTCGTTCCACACCACATGGGGACTAATCGGGATAAAGTCCAGCTCCCGGAACCTGTCCTTGAGAATCTCGAAGAAGTCAGCGACAGCCCACGCAGCGCTGTCACCGCGCCACTCGGCGTCGGCCTCGTCCCCTCCGTTCTCTTCGGCGTAGTCGTACGGATCATCGTCGACCTGATCGCGCGCGGGATACTCGCAGTACTTAATCTCGCCAGGGCACTCGTACCAGTACACGACGCCGAGCTTGGTGTCGAGCAGGACGACTTCATTTTCTCGGTGGCCGCTCGCGAGGCCGACGACTTGGGGAGGTACGGGGTCTATATGTTCCCCGTCCGAATCATAGGTGAGGCCAACGCCCTGCGTAAATAGTTTGAGGTCGTCGCCGCTTACCTCGCGTTCGCTATCGGCCTTCCAGTCGGCAAAGGTGCAATTTGGCATGACTTCGACCTTGTCGCCGGTGCTGTCCTCGGACAAATAAGGTAGATGGGCTAACAGCGAGATGACTTCGTCCGTCTTGCCCAAGTCTTCCATGGTGTCGGTAGTGAGCGTGGGCCAGCCCTTTTCCGGCGGCTCGATGATTCTCGACTCGTCAATGTACATTTTTGCCAGGAAGTCATAGTAGTCGCGGACCGCAGCGACGCACGCGTCGCGCGAGTACATGATCTCAGAGAGCTCAGGCATCTTCAGCAGGTCGTGGGAGAATTGAGAAACGCGACAGGTAGAGGCCAAAAACCCCACTAAAGAAGAGGGCTTAGAATGGGGAAAAGGAGTGAGAGTTTTTATTGCTGTCCGGCAAAGTTGGTGGGAGAGCAGGAGAGAGGAAGGTTAAGGAAAGTATTCGCTAAAGCGAGCTAACAGGAGGACAATAACTGAACACCTATACCCCGTACGCAGCGCGCTGAAATCTCTCTATTTATCTTTTAGAGATTGGATACTTCGTAAGTAAGGGCAGCCGACCTTCGGGAGTACGAGCACAGACCAAGCATCGTGAGTGACGGCATTCGTTTGCTCGTATTGTAGACTTCCTACGAGTCTACGACACTTCTACACCGCTACAAAATGGCTTGGCCTACTTGACATTTAGTTTTGTAGGAATGGACACATATTCTGTTGTTACGCCGCACTCTGACATCTACCGGTAGGTCAGCGTAAGCGTCAGGACATCAGGATGATGACAGCTAACGGACGATTTTGCATTCTATTTATGTTGCTATTTTCCTAATTTATGCCTCTGCTGTAAAATTCCCGGAATGAGCTTTCTCCACGGCATCCTGGTTTTGCTGAATGAACCGAACACACATTTGTTCAACAGCCTTGGCTCCTACTTGCCCCGCACGATCCCGAACCTCAATGACATTCTCAAGATTTATGAATAGCTTGCCGGCATCCAAGATCTTAGCTTCAACTTGAGATTTCAAACTAGGTATCAACCAGCAGTCAGCGCCCTTGTGGAGATCTAGGAGCATGTGGAGCTTGGCGTCCCTTTCATCCACATCATCGCTTTCCAAAACCTCCATTTCTTCCCAGTCGATTTCGTCCTCGTAGGCGTAGTCGATCATTGTTGACACTGTGTGATAGGACAAATAACCGTCAGGGTCATCAGCCTCATCATACTTTATGAGATCTTCCGTCTTCCATCTACCGCTGAATTGAAGAGCACACTTCTCCGACATAGCGGCTAGTACCACTCGGTGTGCTTGCACACGCATCCCTTCACTAGAGTATGTGATATCTAAAAGCTTCCCATCATTCCTCAGTTGCCGTATTGAGTTTGATACTGAACGGCCAGGGACAACCTCCGGTCGTTCGACTGTAGGGTAGGTGATGGAGCTACAGCCCAAAGCTCTCAACAATTTCTCATAGCGCATTAGGCCAGGCTTGACAGCTTTTATTGGTCCAGCATCACAAGAACTGGATAGGACAAGCTCAGCAAGCGCTTGCCAAGACGACTTGATATCATTCACTGACACAGTAACGCGATCCATTGTATTCAGATTCAGCCAGATCGCACTCTCGGTAAGATGGAAGCTGGCGCTACTCTCCTCGACGTTGTCTTGGAGGTATTCGTATGTGAGACACAGGTCGTTAAGAAACTCGCGGACTTGGAAGTGTTTTAGGTTTCGTGAAGCATCCCTCATGTGCTGCAGATGCTGCCATACCATCTGGGCTTTCGGCCGGCCATTACCAGGAATCATAGCAAGAACTTCACTTGTGGGTTTGTGAAGGGGAAATGGAGTCTGGCTCCAGCATACCCCCACATAATTATAGGAAATAACCTCAGAGAGAGACAATAGCCGCTGTTTATCAGCCAACAAGTACATGGCATTTTGTCTGTAGTCAGGTTCGGCGATGAAAGCTGTTGTGGATAGGAAAACTCTCTCTTGTGAAATATCCAACCAGTTATCGGTATCATATCTGTGAATATTGAAATTCGGAGCTGTCAACAGAGACAAAACCGTCCTGCTATCCTGCTCAAGGTATAGGTCCATGCGTGAAGTATCGGTACTTAGGCGGCTTGTCATGACTTGAAGGCATTGTAAATAGTCGCCGGGGTCCACGAAATTTTCCCGTTGGTGACGAAGCCCCACTGTCAGCCAAAGCGTTCGATACTCTTTCAGGCTATCGTGGAGGAATCTAGTCTCCATTTGGTTCCTGAAGGCTGAGGTAAAAATTCGATCCTCATGGTCGTACAGCTGGCAAGCCTTTTTCAAATCGCGATTACCATCAGCGGCAATTTTGCTCTGCCTTAAAGCGCGGAGGAAAGTGCGAGAAGAGTCTGCGGCCTCAGACATAGCAGAAATAGTAGGGATAAGTGTTTGAAAATATTGCCAATGACTTTCACTTAAGGTCGATGGTAGTGGCAATACGTAGTCCTCGAGAACTACGTAGTTTGATAGTTGCCTAACTCCCAGGTTCAAGAGACAATCTTGGTGGCCGTCTGGAAGCGGAAGTTTGAGGAATCGCTGATTGTCTTTCATCCAAGGAACTAGAAGGTCACTGTTTGCTGCCATCAAGGCTTTATCCGCAGAAATCAATTGCTCCTTGGAAACCCCATTAAAACTCTGCCACAGAGGAATCGATTTCAGATCGCTGCTGAGTTCGTGGAAATGCTTAGGTTCACGTTGCAATATATGACCTGTAATATGGGATATAACGAGACCTCGAAGTATCTGATCATTTTAGAATTAGTACTGATTCAATGTCCAGGGTAGGATTTACCACAAATATTTGGAATGTACCGAGAGATTCTTACCTTTATGTCGTCTAGGTCCAGGTGGATTTTAACGAAGGTCCCCATTCCAGTATCGCTCGCAAGTATTCGTAGCGCCCGAATAAACCTATAAAAGGAAGCTTCCTTGTAGAGAGGCTTTTCGTTCTCTGTGAGCAAACTTGGCATCATATTTGGGTTGAAACGATAAAGGCCCGGGATTTTATCACATAGGCGTTGGTGCTGACCAATCGAGGGCTCCACGACCGCCGGAAGTTGACGGAATTGTATAGGCGTAGCATACCTGTCGACGCCATTACATGTAGATCGAAATAATTGAGCATCAGACGCATCAATAGCCGACGAGTATTTTGGAGAATTGATATTCCCGTTCCAGAACTCCCAAAACTTAGTGAGCCATGCGTCTGCTTCTGGATTGGGGGCCGAGACTATAGGCTTCATCTTCAGCAATGTCTTGACATGACAGAGTTGCAGATTCACCAAGTTAAATTTCCCACTAGCTAGAACTGGCCCCATCTTTTTAGCAGTGCTTGCTGCCACTAAATACTCTGAAGCAAACTCGAAAAGCTTTAGTTCTTTCTTGGAAGCTGCATAGTACTTCGGTGATTCGGCACTATTGGTCACAACGATCTTCAAAGTATTCAAGCCTCCATCTACAGAAGGGAGGATCTGGCAGCCATCCAAGTCTAGAAGATCAACATCGTTAGGCATTAGTTGGCCAAATAGAACTTTCAGAATAGATGGGTTCCTAGCCATCTCTAGTGCTAGCCACATATTGCTGCTGTCTTGCTTGAAGAGTCGCCGCAGTCTTGCTCCGCTAACAATCTGCACTCCTGGTAGCGCCCTAAGATGCCTCGCAACTTCTGACGGGATTAATCGAACTAGATTTACTTCCAAGTGCAGGAGTAGCGGAGCAAGTATTTCAGACTCATCCTCCGGTAATAAGTCAAATACCGCTTGTTTGATATCACAGAGCTGAGCCGGCCGGCGTTGAGAAAGTTGCATACTCGTCTGAGCCATCGGGAACAGTCTGTGTGAGCCCTTGGGCAATTCTTGCCAGAATGACGCGAAAATAAGCTCTGAGGGACTTCTTTTGGGGGGCTCCGCCTGGGGCCAGAATTCGAAAACACGTTGCCGGACTTGTATTCCAATCTCGTCAAGGAATGATAGGTATAACTTTGGCAGGGCATCTTGCAAAAGATATCTATTCCATTTGGATAGAGCAGTTTGTATGCCATCTTCGTCTACTGCTATAGACTGCCGGTCACCAGTGAGCAAAAAAGTCGCGTTGATGTGGACTGGAAGATCCGAAGATATTGGTAGCGGAAGAGTGGAGAACATCTTCGACTGGGGCGGTTCTGTAGGTGTACTTATAGCATCATTCATATCGCAGTTGGAAGAAATCAATGCGGCGAGCCCGCACTCAACATTCTTCATTACCCTCCTCGAGATGTCTGGGATGCGATCGGCTGCCGGCAGTAAATCCTGAATAGCAACCCACCACTTATCTTTACCAGCTATTTGGATACCATCCACCATTGTCTTGACAAACGAGCATACGACAAGCTCGGAGAATGCCTTGGTATCGTCGTCCAATGGCGGTAGCCTAGTAATAGACCACCTAGAATCGGGCTTTCCATAAATGCCGAAATCTATCGATTTGACCCGTCTTAGGAATAGCAACGAGATACGAGCCTCATCGAAGTAATTATTCATGAGTCGGCAAGCTTTGCCATCGTCCAAGTATCCCTTGCCTTTGTATAGCTTAGATTCTGTCAAGCCAGTTCGAAGCGGAAACCGAAAGATTGTCCCAGGGTAGTTATCAAGGCCTTGAGTATAGGCCCATAAACCTTCGAATGGGGTAAGCTGGTCGCAGCAAGCATCTCGAAGCTTGGATAATTCCAATTTGACACCCGGTTTCCGTTTTCCCTTGATTTGGTTCTTCGGTAAAACCTCTTGCTGTGGACTATATATAACTGATTAGTAATTGAGGGGACAAATATCAGTCAAACTTACTCTAGAATAAGCAAATATCTTCCAGATAAGATCATAGGAACATCTGTCCAGTGGTACATTGTCTGAGACCCTCGTCCAAACTGGCCAATTGTTTCTCTGTCATGGGTTTTACTACCCTCTCCCACGTTTTTGAGGCCATGGAGATCATCATCGCTAAAGACTAAGACATTCGTAAGCACCATTGAAATCAAGGGAACGGTGACGACTTACCTCCATCATTATGGACTAGAATTGCTGGTCCTTGAAACCTTTTCATATCGGGGGTAAGGAGCTTGTCGCCAGGATGGTATCTCTCGTCTAATAACCAGCTGATTTTTGTCGCCCCTTTAGCATCGTCCGCATTCGCGAGGTATTCTCTAAATGTGGCTTCGACCGGATATCGATCCAAAGTATCTGCAATCCGTGTCGTCACATTCTCACGCTGATCAAATTCATCCTCATCATCGATATCTTCAATCTCTAACATCCCTTTAATCAATCGCTCTCTCAAACTGTCTATCCCAAGTCTCAGGATTGTCCTAAAAGGAATGTCTGGATGAGCAATGTTGACCTTCTGCTTCGGTTTGAAAAGTCCAAGATCACCAAAGCTGACATCTTGAATCGGAAAAAACTCTCGAGAATCACTGATAACTTTGAGCCCCGCCAGGGAAGCCCTTGGGAACTCGCTAGCCTTATTAAGAATCTCGATTGCAACAGCCATATCGGGCTCTTCAAGATCCTGTTTCTCCTCTAATATCGCTTGAACATGTAGTAGATCAGTTATTTGTGGTCGATCCCCAACTTCAAGCTCTATCAGCAGTAGTTCATGGTCTTGCCAGAACTTGTGATCGACATTTCCAAGGTATGGCTGCAGACGCTCGCACCCATCAATAGAGGTTTCTGATGGACGAAACGCCTGTGGTGGTTTAACGAACAAGCCGCTGGCGACAAGAACGCATGGGAGATTCATCAGTTCCTTGGCTAACCGCTTTGCAAGGCGTTTCTTGAAGATGTAGGTGAGGACTGCGTCGATAACCTCTCGATCCTTCATTTGAACGCCAAACGTCAACTGTAGAAGCAGAACTTTACTTGGGAGTCTGCTATGCCAGCCAAGTCGCTTTTCCCACTCCGCGGAGACAGATATTTTGAGGGTTGGGATCCGAGAGCCGACCAAGAGTCGATCTCTGAAGCCTCGGCAATCATGTGGCGCTTTCAATGACAATTTACCATTGATATCAACCGTCGGGAGCCACCGAAGATGTCGTAGGTCGGAGCCTTCGTATTTGTTCAGTGGCGAAGTCCAGCGGCAGGTGGTCTTTAATAACCTTTCGGCACGATCCTTTATATCAGACACTGGATAATTGGTATTTGCGTAGCAGCGTATTCGGTGTTCAACCACAGCTTCATCCACCATCATCTTCAATCCACAACCCTTCAAGGCGACGCTAAAGTCCCGAAAGAATCTCTCCTTTGGAAGTATTTCCTCGTTGTCGAAACACAGCGCTTTTAGTTCAGATACAGACGGATCGATAAGCTCTGCAGCTAGTGCAAATCTTGAAGTCTCCGTCCCATCTAGTTGCATAACCGGGACCACGGGGAGTCTCAAAAGCTTGGCTTGAGTATCATGAGTCAATAATGAAAAGTGGAGAAGAATGAATGCTGCCGCTTGCTCTTTGCAAGATGAAGTCCAATTCTCAGCCTGTCCGTTTTCCCAGGCAGGAATTATGTGATCCTCTATAACTTGAACGGACACAACACAATCAGCGGGCTTAAGCGCGAGAAGTATTTGTCTTGTAGGGTTTGACTCATTCGCAATTAAGAACTGGACGCCTTCTATCGCAGGGACTGGACTCATACCGTCGAGGAGTCCGATCGACTTACTACAGGAACTCAAATTAGTCCATTTTAAAACAGGCTCCCTATCGTTGATTAGCTAGGACTAGTAGACACGAAAAGGGGCCTACTAACATGCTCTCTCCTTCTGCATCCCACGATACTCGCTGGAAAATTTTAAGATCACTTAAAGCTTCGGCGGTAGCTGTTTGGTTTGTTAGAATAAGAGGCTGAGGTAAATGCGACGCGACAAGTGCTGCAATCTGAAGCTTGTCTTCGTTTGCTACACTATCAGCCATGGGATATGTCCCATGCAACCACCGAAGAAACCAAACAATGCTGCTTGCATCTTTAACAAAAAGGGTTGATATAGCATCTGGACTTCTCATAAGGATGGACTGGAAACTTGCAGGAAGTTGTGCTATCCCTGTATCGAGCAATGGTAGCGGCTTTAAAGTTGACTTAGTATCCAATTTCCTCATCAGGTCACCTACTTCGCCCACAGGCGCGAAATATACTTCCGAGGAAGGACTTCGTGGCTTAACTTTTCGGTAATGACCATTTCTCAGCGGAAGTAGCCAGAGGCAGGCAAGATCTTTAAGGATATCGACGCGATGCATATATATCCAGGTCCACACTTTTAAGACAGATGCAGCAGGTTCCTCGCCTAGCACAACCATGTCTTGGTCTTCTGGTACATCCTTGAATATAGTGCTGATGCAATAATCTCTCAAGCAACTGGCGGAACGATAGCGAATAGAGGGATGAATCATTGAATGATCGCAGCCTTGTTTCAAGGTACGCTGTGCCGTTCTTGACAACTTTTCAAGATCCAGATTACGGGAACGCTGTAGACTGAAAAGATCTTTTTCAAATTCGTCTCGGTGAACAAACGCAACCTGGTCTCCAATGGACCGATAAATTCCATCCTCGAATGGGAATAAATCAAGACCACCGTACTCGATAAAGCTAGGCTCAGACAAGAGATATTCGAGGATTTCATGTTTTGTCTGATTACTCCACATCTTAATCCGATAGCTCTTGATTTTTATGAACTGACAGAGACTTTGAGGGCACAAAATCCGACCCTTGAAAAGGTCGTTAGCCCGATGGCGAAGTCGTTGCGGAACATATACCACAGGTACTCTAGCTTCTAGAAGGGCATCTCGTAACGTTGCCGGCTCGGCCCCTGTATCGAGCAGGCCATCTTTTGCAGTCACGTAGCCTACGGCTGTTGGCCAAAGAGCCAGGGTCTCTTTCTCAATAACTCCCACAACCTTCTCCACAACGCTACTCAAGGGGTCTCGGGCATCGTCAATTGTTTGGGGCCACCTCTCAAAGGCTGGCTGATTAGGATCGCGACGTGCCAGAGTGCCTAGAAGGTTCGTCCAAGCGATTGGAACTAGATGTTGCAGTAGCCAATTGTTCCATCTCGCTGGTTCTTGATGTTGGGTACTTCTATCGCTGATATGATACAATCTTGCGCGGTCGGGGGATACGCTGAAAAGGCCATGGATATGAACAGGTTGACCAGCTACGATTGGCAGCGGTAAGACTGCAAATAATGATCCGGTCACTACTTCTGTGCGTAGTATCTATACATATGTCAGTCGTGAAGGGCAAGAAACCCTTGAATATCTCACTTACAGGAATCTGCGCCGCAATCGCCACCCATGGGATAAACTTTTGCTGGGCTGCCCAATCTCGAAGGGTACTATCCATCAAGCCGCATTGTATGTTGTGGTGGACAATGAAGGTAGTCGTTTTTAGTTGTCCAGTAGATCGATACTCAATCCCTGCCTCAAAAGAATAATCGAAGGAGTGCTCTGGATCCGTTAAAGCACGTTTCACTGCATCTTTGACCTTCAATTTGTGCCTGCAATTATTGAATCTGATTTAGTAATAGTATCCAAATAGGTAAATTCATGACACTTACGATCGAAGCACTTTGCGATCCACCATCTGAATTCCAATTGACATGTCTGCAGATTTGATTTCGAGCTTCTCAACATTTCGCATGAACAGTAAACCGCTGCCCCCAAACTCGGACGCAAAGCTTTGAAGAACTTCCGCGACTTCGGAAACCGTCGTTCCACGGCCCGAGATTTCACTCTTAGTTGCTTGTGCTTCAGTGCGTAGCGGAACTCGGATGACGGTACCGTTGAATGGCTGGTCAAGGTGTTCCATGACACTCTGAAAGGCTGCCATTTGGTTCTCGATTGCAGCGTCCCCAGAATCCTTGGCAAAGTCATAGACCGGACCACCTTCAGACCACTCACGATGAGGGTCCAGGATGAGTAAACGGTCGCGCGAGACAATTGATGGTGAGTCCGTCCAATTATACACCTATAGGGTCAGTAAGATTATCTGGGCACTTTGAGGAGGAGACACCCACAGAGTTAAACCCGCGCCCAAACCTGCCAGTGGTTGAGCCATCGTTGATTTTCAACGAATCACCAAGACGGGAAAGGTTGGCGAAATCTGTGTCAGTGAATATGGCGTTGTTGTATGCTAGTAGAGCGGGGCCTTGGTATTGTCCAATGTTAGGATCGATGAGGGGGTCAACCGGGTAGGTTGTTTCGTCGAGAATAAATCGCTGTAGTTTCAATTAACTTTAGTAATTTGAAGCGCTTCCAAGTTGTGTTACATACCACGTCCGTAGCACCAGCATCATCGGCATTCTGCAAGAGCTCGCGAAGAACGGTACCACCAGCCGGATAGTCCCGACATATGTTTTTGAGGGCGGTGGTCAGGCGCTGGACTTGGGCATTCTGAGCGATAGGCTGAAGCACCATTTCGATCTCGAATGTGTTGTGCCTCTGTCAAAGTTGATGTTTGTTGAAGTGCAAAGCTCAGCTTCAAGTATGGAAATGAAAATAGCTGTTGGTTGGAGCCACGCTAAATTCCTCCAAGATCGGGTCTGGGTTTGAAGGGAGGGTAAAGGGTAAGGTTAAAGGTGAGGGGGAATTAAGGTAACGAAAGGTAAGTGGCAGCACCCAACGAGGCTGTAGGAGGGGATGCAGCAATCTGAAGGGGATTGTACGGTATGCGGCTACCAACAGCCACCAACAAGAACCGCTGAGCAGCAAGCAGCAGGAGTAGGAAGTAGGAAGTAGTAAGCAGCACGCGTTGACTACGCAGCGGGCGGCTATGTTAGATACCAACGGGTCAACGTGTGTGATTTGCTCTCGTCCTCTGCAACCCTAGCTGAGTGTTGTTATCCGGGTGGGCTGCGTACTTGTTTGTGGTGTTGGAACCAAAATACAGATAGAGATGTAGCTACCTAAGGTACGTAAGGTAGGGTACCTTGCTGTCGTCGTGCTCCGTACATGGTAGTGAATGAATTGATCAGGGTCGGAGCGGTGGGCATTAAAGAAGGGGGTAGGCTAATCACATGACTAGCTCCTTTCCAACTGCCCTATAGATGTATAAAGGTCAAAATAAGCAATTTGGTAGTAAGGAAGACAAAAGGCGGCCACTTGGCTAAGTGGTTCAGGTCAAATTGTCTTCTGGAGAGGATTGATAGGGCAAAAGCGACAAACAACGACAAAAGAAGAAAACGACAAAACCGGCAAGAGATGTAGGCATTCGACACCGGGCCGAACTCTTTTGCTTCTGGGATATATACTAATTTTTTTGCTTCGTTTTCCTACCATTGTAGTAGACATTAAGAGCGCTTGTTTACTTTGTCTCTTTTGGACCATATCTTGGAATACGCGACAGGATGCTCCACTTTTATGTGGATCTACAAGCTATTTCTCACGTGATGTACGCTTAGTCAGCACCCAGACCCCGCCCGCCACTTTACACGAACACGCGCATTGAACGCGTCTCCAGGAAAGTAAACACTTTTCTCGACACCACCTCAAAACCAACAACGTAGCTCAGCACAGTCATCATGGGTAGGGAAATCCTGCCTCCAAAATTTACGTATATACTAATTAATGAATAGCAAACTACGGATACCAAGGAGCTTATTCCACGACGAATTATGGTGCGCAGGCGGGCGCCCAAGAAGGAGGGGGTTTTATGAGCGGATCGCAGCAAGGGAGCCAGGAAAACAGCTCGAAGGTATATGATATAACCAGCATTCGTCGTATGCTACCCATTTTTGACGAGTCGTGAAGACATATGGACAGGAGAGTTTGAGACCAGTTACGATTAAACAAATCATCGATGCGTGAGTTGCCCCGCGTCCGAATACCTTTTCCCAACGCTAACACAATCCAATGCAGGCAACAACCTCACCCCGAAGCCGAATTCAAAATCGACGGATCAGATCTAACACAGGTAAATAAATGCGCTACAGATACCGTCTGTTGCAAAGCCGTGGAACATGGCTAACACTGTGTCTAGATTAGCTTCATCGGCCAAATAAACAGCGTCACCAAAAGAGCAACCAACATCCTCTACAAACTCGACGATGGCACTGGCCTCATAGAAGTAATGCAATGGGTAAACAGCGATGTAGATCCCGACACGGTACAGCCCACCGCCAAGGAAGGCGAGTACCTCCGGATCTTCGGCCGCCTTCGATCCTTCAACAACAAGCGCAGCGTCACTGCCCATATGATCCGGCCCATTACGGACTTCAATGAAGTTAGCTACCATCTCCTCGAAGCGACGGCCATACATCTATACTTTGTACGCGGCCCACCCGATTCCATAAATGATGGAGGGGTTAAAGCCGATCCGGGCACTGGTATGTTTGTGGATAGTTATGATGGCGCAGCAAATGGCGCGATGGGAGCATCAGCAAAGAAATTGCCAGCGAAGATGAGCGCTGGTGCCAAAACTGTGTTCGGTCTACTACAATCGGCACCACAGAGTAATGAGGGGCTACATGTTCATAGTATTGCAGCGCAGCTGAGCATGACCTCGAATGATGTGTTCAAGGCTGGCGACGAGTTGCTCGGTGAAGGACTTATCTATACGACTGTTGATGATGAAACGTGGGCTGTGTTAGAATATTAGATGGGATTATGGGAACAGAACTCTCAGGCGTTCCGGACTGGTTTAGGAATTGTATTTACAGAGTCCTGGCCGCGGCATAATTGGTGTGAATAGTGTGGATGTGTCATGAATAGCATGTTCACTAGCTAGTGTTGAGAGAATCAAAACGCACAAGACCCAATATATCAAATTATGGCATGGCCGAATTGCTCGAAATAACCAATATCAAAACGAAATTACTTCCGGATGAGTTCAACATTAGTGCTGGCACTCGACGGTAGTAGAGAATTGAACAGCACCATCTCAACCACAACCACATTAAGAATAAAAATAAAATAAAAGGAAATACCCAATTCAAATAAGAATATTCAGTTCCAATACCGACGATCAAATGAAAGACAAAAAGTAATAAAAAATTCCCACTCAACGAAAATATTCATCATCCCTTAGCTGTCACAACTTCAAACCATCGTTAAAGAGCTCGGATGCTCACAGTCGTCCGGGTCACCTTCACCGAACTCTCAGCCATCTTCTCCGGCTCACGAACCATGATATGCAATTTGATTGGCTTCGGGCCACGCTCGAGCTGGATATCCATTTTGTGGTCGAAGCCAAATCTCTTGTAGTACGGCAAATTGGCTTCAGCGCTAGACTCGAGGTATGTTGCGCGGCCTTCGAGATCGGCCTATCCAGTCGATTTAGTATTAGTAATATTTTCGATGATAGGGATGGGAAGATACTGCAGCTTGGAAGAGGAAGTGGTACGTACCTGAGCGGTCATGCATTCGATCAGCTTGCGGGCGTACCCCTTTCCGCGGGAACTAGGTTTGCTTCCGAGGTACACCAAGTAGTACGAGTCGTCGTCACGCTCACCCATCACAGCATGTTTGGTATGATGCAGGAGGGGGAAGAACTCATCGAAGAAGCGTTTCCTACCCTCTGAAGACAGCTGATAGTACAATCTCCACAAGCCACTGCGGAAGAAAGTCCACCAGTCATCCGGGTTTTGCCCTGGAGGCAGCCTATCTGATAATTAATTCCATGTGGTTTGGGGCAAGAAAGTGAGAGCCCAGGTGATAAGCTAAAGGCAATGGCAAAGAATCACACACCAGAGAGCAACAGCGTCATAATTCGGCCCGATGGTCGTTACGAGCCCTTTGTAGCAGTGTGCTGCGGTTAGGTAGCGGATGATGTTGCAGTGCACTTTATACTTGTACTCCTCCGTGCAAGTAGACATGTCATCTGTGTCAACGAAATATCGCGCTACTTCATCTACGGCAAATGCTTCTGAGAGGCACTGGGCAGCTTCTTCGAATTCGTCGATGGGGACGATGCGAACTTCTTCCGTGGGTTCCGGGGTGGGATTACTCGTTTTCTCAATAACTAACGTACCGTTGCTATTATTCTGCGCCATGATTGCGATCAATTACAAGCAGGTAATAGGATATTCGGTGGGTGTTGGGTTTCTAGGGATACGTTAGCCCTGAGTTGCAATGTAGTAGGATTTCGAACGGACATGCTGGATTTCTAGCTGGTCTTGTTAAATCGCCTGTATGTTGTTTAGAAAGCTGCGATCTCGATACTGCTTCGTATCGAGATGGGAATCGCAGGCAATGAAGGCTTTGGCGTATGTCAACCGACATCAATGTAGATATTCTTGGGGTTGCTTGTGTGGATGGGAAGGCAATTGATGGATCGTTTGATCCGTGCAAGTGGAGGATAATGAGTTTCGGGATGGGCTGGTAGGTGATGTTGATGTTAGGACACGCTGGAGATAGGGCGTCAGGCTGTTTAGAATAAGTGTGGCAAAGCAATATTCTCAGGTGATGCACTGGCTATAGTTGAGCAGCAAATGCTTTCAATCCGTGAATTAGATTGAGATGATTCCTGAGTGATGTTTGGCAACTGTGAGGGAGGACCGGAAAGGGAGATAGGAGCGAAAACCACAGTTTATGTAGATACGATGCTAATTAGCAGGTGTGCAGTGTAATGTTGAGCATCTAACAAAGCGGCAGGATCCGAGCGAGTTGGTCAGTCACTTGAGCAGACCGTTTACGAAGTAGTGGCATTTCTTGGACGACGAACCGACTAATGACGATCCGAAAAGCAAACAGCGCGGGACTTGGCACCGACTGGATCACCCTCCTTATCCCGCATCTTGTAAGACCGACGATAGCCAACCCAAGGAAATCGTGGCGGCGTACAGCAGGGCCGATGCGGAACAACAAAGTGGAGTAAACAGTTCCCCTGGGCATAATAAGCCAGACCTAGAGCGTATGATCACTTGATTCATCCTACGTTTGGAAATTGTCTTCACACAAGATAGGTACCTGGTCTTAGCTACCTATGATAGGTGGTTTGCAACACAGAAATCCGAGACCGAGCATGAGTTTGTTAGCACCAACCAGCACGCAAAGAGGAATACATGAAAGAGAGTGTTTCAAGTAAATATATAACGTAACACAGAACTGGACAAATACGCCACTATTCACGGAATCGGAAGAGTGCAGAATGAAAGTTGAACAAAGAGCTGCAGGGCCATCCAAGCCCTCGAACGGTTCGTTGAGACATTGAGATGGGAAACTGCCTGTGGACCACTAGTCATCAATATATGCGCAGTCTATTATCGTTATGTCTGCCGGTGGAGGACATGATTGTTGCCCTATACTCCTTATCCAACAGAAAATGCTTTATACGGCATTTTGCATACGTCGAGTGCCCCCCACGCCCATCCAATTGTCTTGTCATATCACAAGTTGCCCACTCGTATCTCGGGATATCCCCACGCCTACATCCTCCGGATCTCCTGTTCGTTCATATACTTCTCGAGTCCACTGTCCAAATGTCCCCACCACTCGAACAGCAGCGAATTGCAGATCAGCTTAAACCAGGGGGTGAATTTCAAGGCGGGGTCGTCGAACATGGCCTTCAGGCCATCGGCGGTGACGTATGTAGTGTCTCGGACTTCGTTAAGGTTGGGCTCGATGTCGACATCTGCCTTGATGAAGAGGATATAATCGACTGCGAAAGTGTGTTAGTATGACTGGTAACCACGTAGCACAAGACAATGCCTACTCTCATGCTCGCCCCATTTCCCATCACTTGGCGCCTTGTAGTGGATTCTCGTCAGGAACTTAAAGTCCTCAAAGGGCACCTGAGAAGTTTTGATGCCAAGCTCATGGTCCAATTTGCGCTGGGCAGCCCTCTTCACGCCCTCCACCGCCTCTGACAACTCGGCGCCCCCTTCTCCTGGAATCCCAAGCGGATGCGAACAGCATGTGTTCGTCCACATATCGGGGAATGTGATTTTCTCGGTCGCTCGCTGTTGGAGAAGCAGTTCGTTTTTGGAATTGAAGAGGAACACGGAGAATGCGCGGTGGAGGAGGCCCTTGTCAATGTTGGTCATTAAATGGCCTACAGTTGCGATGTGAGTCTGCGGCTCCAGTCTTGAGTATTATGAGGGTGATTCCTTACATATCTTCTTGCTGAAATTGCCAATGGGCTTGTCGTTCTCATCCAGCACAATGCACACCTCGTCCATCAGCCGAATCTGTTCCGCATCGTGCCCCTCCAACCCCGCGGAGCTGGTGTCGATGTCGGGGAAAAGTCGCAGAATGTTCTGGGCGGTGATGGGCTCGGCCTGGGTGGTAGTCGTAGCAGTAGTGGCAGACATCGTGGGCGGTGGAAGCAAGGCGACGATGGCCTTTAAAACGGTGTATTTGAAGTGTGCGCAGTGTCCGATCTTTAGTTAATGCGTGGAGAGAAGGATTTAAGATTTTGGGGTTCTTATCAACTTTGGGCAGCGGGGCGGGTTTCGGGGTAGAGAACCTAGAACGTCGTTCGATTGCCGAAATTACGGGGGGTTCCAGCGCTGAACCCTTGCGCTGGCAGTCCCCTAAACTTCAGTGCTCAGCCTCGTCGTCGGGCATCGGCGGGGTCGAAGGCCAAAGGTCTCGCTTACCGATTGCAGGTACACAAGGAAAAAAATATCAAAAAGTTTTGGAGGGTAGCATAACACCGAACCCCATATATCAGACCCCTCTCTATTTGAAATACCGAGGCGCCATGGGCAAATCCAAGCCCAGAGATCGCCGGAGGAACAGACCTGATCCTACCGCACGGCCTGTCAAGCCGCCCGCGGACCCAGAGCTTGCTGCGATCCGCGAGCAGCGCATTCTACCCGTGTTGAAGGACTTGACCAGCGCGGACTTGAAGACCAGGTCTGCCGCGGCGACTGCAATCTCTAATATAATCGAGGATACGAAATGCCGAAAACTTCTACTACGAGAGCAGATTGTCCAAATACTTTTGGAGCAGACCCTTACGGATTCCAGTTTTGAAACAAGAACTGCGGGGTGGGGGATTCTGAGGAACTTGGCTTTGGAAGAGGAGGCGGATTTCTGCATACATTTGTACCGGCAGGATGTGTTGACGGCGATTGATGGCAGCGTGAAGACCGTGAGTGGAACTACTGTATCTGCTCATGTTTGTATGCTTATTCTGTTTAGATTATCCAAACAATTGAATCGCAAGAGACACCCTTCGCCCAGCTCCCCAAGCCACAGCAGAGTTTGGTATGGAGTCTTACAAGTTCCCTAATAAGCCTGCTTGCTTCGCTCGCCGAGGCGCAAGACCAAATCCTCGAAACCATATCCAAAATACCTACCATTCCCAACTTCCTTTTCGGCCTCCTGTCATTCGGCCTAACACCCAGCGAAGTCCAAAATGAGGTCCTTTCGTGTCTAATGGCTTTGACAGAAGATAACAAGTCGCTGGTGCAGCAAATTGTGGACAATGGGGATAGGTTGAAGGGCCTGATGCAGATCAAAGACTCTGGGAGTGTCCTCGCTATCGCGGCATGTGGTGTGCTGCACAATATATTTTCGGAAATGCAGTGGTCGGATCATAAAGCTCCAAAGGAGGGTGCATCAGATGCCGTCTTGATTCCTTCCTTGATGCAGTTTATGGATATACAGTCATTTGAGTCTAATGGCGCTGGCCCCGACCAGGTTCTCCAATTGGCTCTAGAAATTACAGCATCAATTGCAACAAGCCTCCAAGAGGCGCTGGAGCAAGGGCATGAGAAGGAGTTCGAGGGCTTTGGGGATGATACGGTGGATATTGATGATATTGATGATATGGACGCCGATGAAGGAAATGACAATGAAGAAGAGGGCGAAGCAAACCACGAGATGGACGAAGATGAGATTGATGCAGATATGGACTTAGTAACAGGCGATGACCCGGAGGATGATGATGCTTCAAGTGACGAGCCAACTCTTGATCTTCTTGTGCGAAATGCGGCACCCAAGATACTTTTGGTCGCTCGGCCGTCTGACAATGGGGCGTCAGAGGCAGTACGAGATTCAGCCTTATCAGCTTTGAACAACATCGCCTGGACGGTGTCTAGTATAGACTTTGCTACCGGGCATCTTGACAGCCTCCGAAAATTTTGGTCGACATTGGCCCAGAGAATATGGGATGAGATTATCAGCCCGGTATTGGGCTCAAACACTGCCGATATCGAACTTGCCTCCAGCATCACAAGTCTTGCGTGGGCCGTGTCTCGAAGTGTCCAAGGATCCATCAGATTAAACCCAGAGGAAGCACGGAAATTCATGGCATTATATCAAGCATCTAAGGACTTGGATAATGCAGAAAGCCAGGCAAACGATTCCAAAAAGCCTTCTGGGGGAGAAGCTGATGACTTCCAAAGCTTGGGTGTCAAATGTATCGGTGTCCTAGGCAGTCTCGCACTCAACCCTGCTCCTGTAGAGCTAAATCGTGAGGTTGGAGTATTCCTCCTTACTGTCCTTTCCGGGCTTCCAAACACACCAGCCGCCGATACAGTCGAAGCGCTGAATCAAATCTTCGACATTTATGCGGACAAAAGCTTCGCGTTTGACGAGCCTGTATTCTGGGGAGATGGGTTTTACAAACATCTCGAGGAGATCTTGCCAAAGGCGAGGAAGCTGGCGAAGACGGTTGATAAACGGAGGTTTGAGGAGCTCAGAGCGAGGATTGATGAGGCGGTTATTAACCTTGACCGGTTTTTGAGATATAAAAAGGCCGAGAAGGAAAAGTCGGCTGATGCATAATTGTGCATGGATACATTCAGGTTATTGGGTACAGATAGTGAGTCCAAAATATAAAGGTCTCTGCAGAAATATCATAAGAACCCCTTCTGGGTGCGATGATACAACTATCAGCAAATACCATACATGATACCTCAATGATAACTCCCAGCCAAATCCATTCCCGGATCGTCCAATTCAACACCCAACACCCAACCCACCACCCAAACTCACCTTCCATATACAGCATTTAAATATTTTCCGAGTCTATCCATATCCAATCACCCCAACAAATATCCCGCAGTGCCATATCCCGCCATTTCCAATCCCGTTAACCCACTTTGGGGAATTCCACCAGCATAGAAAAGGGGCCTAAGCGAGCGGAGATAAGAGTGCTGTACATGCCCAGGTAAGCTTGTAAGAAATAATCCTCCGAGCCGTTTCGTAGATCGGGGGTACGAGCGCGAGCGTACACACGTGCAGAGCGCGTGCGTCAGCGGCGCAGGTATTGAGCCCGAAATAACTACAAATTTCGTGTTGACGCCAATGAAATGGGCGAAGGATTAGCGGCGAGGAATGTCAAGTTTGTTGTCCAAGAGTTAACGAAAAGCTTGTTAATTCAACCTCGAGGGTTTGTACGGCGTAGAAGTAATTTCAAATCAAATTAACTATGTATAAAGTCGATATATGGCTATCTACTGTAGGTATCTACAATTCTAGAAGCTAGAAAATATATATGCACCATCTTAGTTAGGACTATGATATCTAGAACACCAAAGTTCGTTCCCCCGGATATATTAAATCGAAATCAATGTGGTAACGCCGTTGTACGCATGCAATCCGGGTCCGTAGACGCAGCGGAGCCAAAACAAATGCAAATGCCTACCTATCCAATACGCCGTATGCCGTATGCGGTGTATGCACCGAGTGAAAAACGCCAATTCCAATGCCAATGCCAGATGTCGCCAAAACCAAACCCTCTTACGCAGCCCGACTCATGCCCATAAATATTTATGTTTCGTGTGTACGTGATAAAACATCGTTCGGTGAGGATGACGAGGATGCCACCGAAGGATGACGAGTTTTTCGAGTTCCGGCTTCTGGTTCGAGTCCCGTTTCACCATTTTCGCCACCAGAGCTATTTTCGGATATCTGAACGGCATCCATCGGATTCGAAATCTCCTCTGCGACGGGGCTCATGCCTCCCAGGTCGTCTAAGCCACCTGCTTTGGCGGCATCCCACCAATCTTTGTCGGTTTTCCGTGTAATGCTATTGGAGCGCGAAACCGCTGTGACCTTTCTCTCAGCCAGCTCCTCGTCTCTTCGCTGGTATGCCTGTCTTGCCTCCCTAACCATCTCCTCTCGCGTCCGTCCTGGTCCGTGGTGGACGCTTCGCCTTTTCCCGACACCCTTCCAGCCGGACCAGAATTTGAGACTGCCCCAGAAGCTCCCATCAGTGCCGGGGATATGCCTCCATGGTTTCTCACGGGTCGAGAACAGCCAGCAATCGACTGCGGCTTGTGAACAGATGAAGATGGTGTTGGCGCATATTAAAGCAAAGGGGTGGTTTGTTGCAAATCGGTCGTCGTATTGTAGGACATGGGACACAAAGGGAATGATCCACATCAACATATACACTAAGGGATAGATAAATAAGAAACGCAGTTGCCGGCGAATCTTGTCGCGAGTATGAAGCATCTCTAGGTCGATGAGATTCTGACCTCGGGAGTTGAAGAGCTGCAATTGTGATCCAGGGGTAGAAGTGTCGCTAGACCCTGAATTACCATGAATTGAAGATGCATCGGGAGTCAAAGGGGAGCCGCTGGCGTCCAGTGTAGAGCGTCGAAGAACATTGTCTCGCGAGGAGGGGGCTCGGGAAGGCGTGGGTGCGGCTAAGGATGAACGTGCAGAAGAATTAAATGGCGAAGATGCTGGCATGGTCGAGGAGTGTTTGGCCGGGGTCAACATGGATGGTTGAGGAGGATCTCGAAATGGGTCGGCATACGAGTTGACGAGTTCAGATGAAAAAGCCGGCGGATGGGGATTGTCCTTCGAAATAAAACTTACCCACATGAAGCGGTGTGCATCAGTGGTGGTAACTAAATCCCGACCTCCATTTCCATATCTGGATTCGTTTACTGACTCTGGTATTAATCCGTGGCAGAAGAGTGGTGGCGTTGGCGGAAGGCTACTTCGTTTTGGAGGTTTCAGTTTGCCTTTGACAGAATCAAGTGAGTGGCGGTTCTCAATCGGCTCCTCTCGAGCTGCTTTGTCGAAGCCTTGGAATTTGTTTCGGACGTAGTAATATATCGATACATATATAACGAAGATAACAATGAAAATGATATAGCGAGGAATCCAGCTTAGAGCAAGCTGATACCAAAATGGCCGTATGGGAAGATAGCAGTAGGTGCCTTCCGTAATGTATGCACGGTTGCCGTTGACGAAGGCGAGGGAAGCCATCAGGAGAGGGAACACGATCCAGAGGACGTATGAGATGTAGCGGTAAGGATAAAGACCCCCCTCACCAGTGGCTTTCCCAGGTTTGAATATATATAAAGCGGTATGGATAGCGATTTGAAGAACTGCAAAATCTGCACGATAGGTAATTAGCTCAGGTCAACAAGGCTGCGACCGAAAACCAACCTGATGCTTCAATGCCTAGAGAAACGAGAAATCCATTTACTAGGCAGAAGGTTGGGTTCGACGACAGGGACGACTGCGAGAAGGCCACGATCGGATATATCATAAACCAGAGAGCCTTGAACATGTCGCTCTGGATCAGTAGCATAATGAGACTATTCAATATTAATATCCATCATTCAATGATCCCACGGTGCAATCCACTTACTCGTGCCGGAAACTCCTGCGCATTTTAACAAACCAGTAGAACGCAAGTATAGATGATGCCACGCTGAGTGCTGCAAATACCAAGGCGAGGGTTTGCAGAATAGTTCCCTCCGCGTTAGTCAATTGAAGCGAGGAGTTGGTCGTATTTCCTAGGCTCCGTGCCTCGATATGGAGCTGAATTTGAGGCTGGTCTTCGCCCATAGCGAATGGAAGAAACGGCGCCATTTTTTCCCCCGAAATTTAATTGTTTTAAGACTTTGGGCAGCGTGATCCTGTCCAGTTCCAGCTCCTCCTTCCCGGCCAGGCGAGTACGGCTGCCGGTGATATGTTGCTATGTGTTTGAGTCGTCGCTCCTTGGTAACCCCACCATCTTCTTTGCATCAGCCATAGACGAGATTTCGAGATTGTCGACGTAAATACTAGTGCACTGAACCGGATCTTTTGTTATGCCTCGGGAGTTTGAACGGATGGTTTTCCCGCATTCTACACAGCCAATTCTCCCCGGTTACTTATATTTGATCCCGCGTTGTGTTGGACTGCTGGACGGTTTTCCAAAACACCGAGAGTGCGTTGTCAATTCGTCGCTGGGAGAGTGGGCGTTAAGACTCTAAAGAGTAGCGTGAAGGGGGCGGTGTGAGTGTGACCCGACGACAGCCTTGTGCCCGGTTTCTTGGTTGGCTCCGGCCAGGGGGAAGTGCTGGCAGCTGGCCACTACTTGGTGCTTCACAGTGTGCGAAGCAGACTGTCCTGTTGCAAGTTGGGCTCGACTGGTGTTGCTGCCTGGTCCAGAGCGACGAGCAGAGGGAGCGCGGGCGTGAAGATGAAGGGAGAAAAAGGAACGAGAAACACGCCGACGACGAGTCTGGACGACGACGAAGACGCAGACGGGATATTATTGATTCGCACTGGAATTCCAAGCTTTCAGGGCCTTACGTGCTTACGGGGGATGGAATGATTCCGGCTGGGGGATTGGTTCTTTTCTCTCGCCGTCTCCCACTCTCACTCTGCCTCTGTCTCTCCCCCAGTGGCACAGCCAGAGTCTTCTCCACTGGGTCGGTCCATACTCCACCGTGCTATACCCACCAGCTGGAGACGGAGACCGAGATGAAGGGCTCATAGCCTCCTCCTCGAACGGGCACACTCCATTATTGCATTGCAAAGGTCCAGGACTACGGTACGAGCATGGAGCTAGAGCTGGAATTGAATCCCAAGCCGTTGGATGGGCCAGAGGAACCCCACGTCTCACGCGACCCAGCTCCCTCCTAGGATACTTCGTACCACGACGGACAACCGGCCGGCAGCCAGAAAAACATTGTCAGGCCAAGTGGACGGCGGCTTTCCGTTACAATTGCTTGTGCTACACAGGCGGTCGGTCCCACGGGGGCGGCTTGCCTTGCCGCCAGTTTTGCTGTTTCTCCATACGCAATGCCGTTGCACCCTCGATCCCCGTGTATCACTGCCAGCGTATCGCGATAGTGGCGGTGGCATATGTGCCCCTACAGACACCGTGCTGGCACCGCCCGTCGTACAGAATACGCTATTCCACGTCTCAATCTTGATTATGGTCCTCAGTTCCAAGTCTCCTCCTTGTCCCAGGCTCTCACTGCCACCACCGATACTCCCAGGCCTCCAATACGTCTGCTAGTACGGTATATCGGCACCGAGACAGCACAAAGCCAAGGGAAGAAGGGCGGGTGAAGGCCGGCCCTAAGGGCTTGCACGGTTCACAAGCCGACCATCTTTGTTCCCAGCAGAGTGGGATGGGCCTGTCTGCCTCTGCCTCGAGCGGAAAATGGCACTGGGAGGGTATGGATCTAGCTACCTGCGAGTATGAAGGACTCTGTATAGACCGTCGACAGGTTCCCGTGGAAGATTGGAGCAGTCTGCAATTGTGAGCCAGACCGCCAGAGAGTTCGACCGAGAAGTACTCCGGACGCACGAGACCAGACCGTGCAGCAGTCTCGTGAGACTGCTAGCATTGTTGCACCGTCGGGAATTAAAAAAGCCCAACTCCGTTTGGGCGTACAAGTAGGTGGGGCTGACTTAAATCCCTTAACTCAGGGTTGACGCCTATATAGCCATCCCTCTGATAACCCAACTAGCAAATAGTTTTGCATACCGGAAGTCTCGTTGCGCATGCTCGTACGACATTGTCAGTGTCGCTCAGGTGAGCGTGCAAAAGTAAAACATATGCACCAATAAGCGTACATGCCGCCAACCCCCACTCAACTTCTTCCTATAGATCGTCATGTTGTTAAATGCCGGAACAAACAGTTCTGATTTTGAAGTTTTGGACCCGAAATCCCCCGCTTTCAATCAGATCGAGCTTCGTTTTCGTGTTCCAGCCAGGCCAGTTTGTTAGGGCTATCCCGACAACGCTCCCGCCCCTTGATACCAATCCATACCGACTACGCGGTTATAGCGGAAAGCTTCTACTGCACCAGTAGCGCAAGGCATTATTCTCCTCCGCTGGGGAGTAGAGGCTTGAATTCGCTTGATTGAAGATGAGCGGGGACCCCGATCCTATGATGATAAGCAGAGACGGCAGAGTTTTTAATAACACCAAGTGACCAAGCTGCCCGCCGTTGTGCGCTACGTATTCCAGGAGAGAAATATGAGGCATTAAGGACTGGCTTGTGTCCAATAAACTTTACATGTCCTCCAACATTTGAAGGAACCGCTAGCAAGGTCTCCTGCATGGGATTTGTTTTGTTCTTCGAGGCAAAGCAATCCCAAAAAGCATTGCGGAGCGGTTTAAAATAACATATTCCATACCCAAACAGCTTTCGCCATCCTTGTCCGATTTTATCTAAACAGGCCTGCTCATATGCAAGTTTTTATATTGGAGCAGTCGACATGGTCAACGTGCGGTTTTTATTTTTGTATGTTAACCACGACTTAGAAACAAAATGATTTTGGGGTGGAATGAAGACTCCTCTACTGATGGGCATCTCGATATTGGCAACCGCAAAGGAGCCGATCTACTTGGGCTGGTCGGACGGTTTATGCCAAGGTGAGGCGCAAGAAGGATGCACTACGATGAGTTTCACCTCCACGATGCGGAAGGGCTTACAAGTTCTAAGGACATGGTGGTGCATATCCGGCATCCTTCCGAAATTGCGCCCACACTTACTCCGTACTTCGTCCGGGTTCCGGCTATGATCCCCTCACTCGCCTCACCCGCCTCGCTGGATCCAAGTCTGGAGTATGGGGTTGGTGTCCACCAGCTTCTCCAAGCAACAAAGCGGCCCATAATTGACTGATTATATGTTTCGGAGTACTCGAGTAGTATTAAAAATTTAGGAACAGAGAAGTAACATCTTTGGGGGCACCGCAGGATGCGGACTCTCAAACAAGCTTTGCAGCAACAAGATCCTTCATCAGGATCAACTAACTCAGTCATCCAACCCAGGATGGTTCATGCGCCATCAATCCTAGGCAGCAAGAAGAATCAAGAACACTCCCTGTTCTTCACTGCCGATGAATATGCAGCGCCCTAGCAGCTGCTCAGCGGACGATCCATGGTTTAACGGCCTACGAGCTTTATTTTCACGAGTTGGAGCGCTGCAATGTAGCATGTCGTTTGGGGACCTGGTGCACGAGCTCCATCTCGTGCTTCTGTATGCTCGGTGTCTTTTCGGCTGGCAACTCTCATGTCGCTCATCCGTGCTTTGCGCAACCTCATCAAACCGCTGTCGAATCTGATTGACACGTGTCAGAGAATCAGGAAGGAGATTTCGTGACTGGTTATCCAAAAGTTGACTTGGGATGTGACGGGTTGGTAACCCAAGGCATGGGTTGTGGGAGGGTATCTCACGAGTGCCTTCCATCATTGCAATAATGCCTCGTAAGTGCCCAGTGAACTTATAAGACAGTAGGCTGATGAATGCGACGTCTTTCGAGTATACTTGATACTCTATTGCGCGCACTCGAAGCGCAACGAGGGTGTAGCCTCAGTATAGGTAGTAGTGTCATCTATTGCACACAGATGCTCTCCATTATTAACGTCGAGGCATTCGAGCGGCTTGAATGGATGTTCGTTTTAAGTATAGACTTTCTAATTTAAATATATTTTTAAGAGGTGTGCTTCCTACAGACGTGTCATTTATCTCACATGGCTTATTTCAAGTTAGGTAAGTAGCTCGAAATATTCTACAGCATATTACTAAGGATCGGTCAACTTCTCTCGTCCTAGGGATGAGGCTCTTGGTATAATAAACATTAACTTCTGCGTGAAAGCACCACTAGAAGTCCTCCGCAAACCCCGCGCCAGGAGGCGGCCAAGCGGCCCACTCGCCCTATCGCTGCCTTGCGAGCATTCACCCGATCAAAGAACATCATGCCGATCTCTTTTTATCGAATCGTAGAGTTCCCATTATTACATTGCACTTCAAAACAAATCGCCTTGGAAAGTACCTTGGCACGATGTACGGCCGTCGGCTCCACGCTTCTCGCCAATCTGAGATGATGGAGTACCTGCATCCGAAGTTGCGATGGGGCGGAAGCCGGCCAGTGCCTAAACACAACGGAATCGCGACTCCGTTTCGCCGGACCTTCAATGTTCCTTCATTCTCCCTCGTCTACTCTGTAGGACGTTATGATGGAGCTGTTTTGCTTATGCTTGCCAAGTTGGCCTTCCCTCTTTCTTCTCCCTCCGGAACCATGGAGATCGCGTCATTGCGGTCCATTTGGGCCATTTATGTGTTGATTTGAGATTTATCCGAGATATCAATGTCCATTATCTTTCAGCCTCTTCTCTCCAACTAGTATTCACAGACAGAATGGGGCGGGATTTCGGGCATGGTCACCCGTTTGATGGGATTGGCGCCGATTACTCCAAGGCTCCAGACATTCTCTCTGAGCTTCAAGAGTATAAATGGCCTTGACCCCCGCACTGTACTCTGCATTTTCTCCTCCAGCCTCCAATATTCAGCATATCTCCTTCTCATCATGAAGCTCTCATCTGTCCTTGCAGCAGTTTCCGTGGCTAGCGTCAGCTCAGCTCTACCTTTGGAGGCCGTTGCGGATTCCGCAGATGCCAGAGATGTGAATCCCTTCCGTGGGAAGAACTATTTCGCAAACGCGTTCTACGCCAGCGAGCTCGACCAGACTGTCGCAGCATTCTTGGCCCGAAACGATACTTTGAATGCAGCACGAACACGCACAGTCCAAAAGACCGGCACCTTCGTCTGGGTTTCTAATGTGGCGGGCCTGAAAAACATCGGCGAGACCATCGCCGACGCTCGAGCAGAGCAGCGAAGGACCCGGCGGCCGCAAATTGTCGAGTTGGTTCTGTACAATCTGCCTGACAGAGATTGCTCCGGTGGTGCATCGGGAGGAGAGTTCACATCTATCAACAATGGCCTCGAGCTTTACAAGACCAAATTTGTGGATCCTTACGCTGCCGAGTTGAAAGCTGCGAAGGACTTGACATTCGCCGTTATTTTGGAGCCAGATAGTTTGGGCAATGTGATCACAAATCAGAATCTCCCATTCTGTGCAAACGCTAGCACCATCTATGAGCAAGGAATTGCGTATGCGATTGCGAATCTCCAAGCCCCAAATATCGCGCTCTACATTGATGCTGCTCATGGCGGATGGCTGGGATGGGATGACAACTTGCCTCTTGGTATGATGAGCCCTTCACTTACGAATACAATAATTGCTAACAACATTTTCTAGCCGCCGCTGAATTCGGCAAGGTAGTTAAGATGGCGCAGAATATCACCAAGCGCGCCAAAATCCGGGGCTTCGCCACCAACGTGTCAAACTTCAACCCATATGTTGCCAACCCGCGTGCCAACTATACCGAATACAGCAATGCCTTTGATGAGCTGCACTACGCTGAGGCACTTGCCCCCCACTTGACCAACAACTCCCTCCCAGCACACTTCATCATTGACCAAGGACGCGCCGGGAAGCAAAACACTCGCACCGAGTGGGGCGATTGGTGCAATGCCGAAGCTGGGTACGGGATAATTCCTACCACCGAAACGAACAGTACTGTGGTTGACAGCATTGTCTGGGCTAAACCAGGTGGAGAGAGTGACGGCCCTTGTGGCGCAGATGTTGCTGGAACCCCCGCACCGAATGCAGGGAAATGGTGGGATGAGTATACGCAGATGTTGGTGGTAAATGCAAACCCTCCTTTGAAGCCAACATACAAGAATCAACTGCAGTGAAGGTATACGGGAAGGACTGTTCTTGCAGGAGATGGCGTTTAATGGATATGCATATCATAGGCCCAACTGAAGAGTAGAGGTCAAATTAGAAATCCTCAGCTTGACGTTGCCATTAATGTTAAAGATGTTAATCAAACATACCTCCCCAGTTCATCTTACTCTTGTGATATTATATTTTACTTAACCTTGATTATCATCGAAGCCAATGCGCGATGCCAATCCTTGGCCCATTCTAGCCCGCTATGCGCTGTGCAGCGTATAAGTGTAGAAATCGGCTATATCTAAGGTCGGGACGGTGGATGTTGAAAATAGGAAGGTCGGAAAACACATGGCGATTACCCAGTGAAGCGTGAACCACTCATAACGCCCATGTGCCAGCATATCGAAATTAAAAAAAAGCTTGATTTCGATCGGCAGTGAGTGTAGGCTCCTGCAGCGCCTCTGCAGATATGCATAACCTTGCGTTATCTATCCACCTGGGGTTCTATCTTATGGACCTTCCAAAAACGGCGCATTGTGCCCGTGTTCCTGGGCGATGTCTGCAGACTCGCCTCGGTGAACCATCCACAAACATTACATCCCCACATCAACCCTAGATATATAAATTCCTATTTACCCTTCAATTGATTTACTTTTCGTGTTCTTACAGCTTTGGGTCGCATCCGTCCATCTGCAAAAATGAAAATGCATATTTCGACGTTTATTGTGGTTTCTGCTTCGTTTCTCCCCTCCGTATTTTGCTGGGGCAGTCTTGGCCATTATACAGTGGCATATATTGCGTCGAACTTTGGTTACTGACCTTGAAACTTAATTCTCCGTTTCTCAGCTAATGCATACTACGTAGTCACGAACGCTACCCAGGCAAAATTCCAGGGTATCCTCAACGACACGAGCGCCGATTACCTAGCATCAGTTGCTACTTATGTACATCCCGCTTAGAAATACCCCCTGTTAGGCTGCCAGTGAGAACTAATAATGGTTTCCAGGCCGATTCATATCGCTATACCGACGAGGGCGGTTACTCTAAACCATTTCATTATATCGATGCAAACGACAATCCTCCGGCAAGCTGCGGCGTGGACTACTCACGCGACTGTGGAAGCGAAGGCTGCATCGTGAGTGCTATCAACAACTATGTAAGTGTTGAAATTGTAATTCTGCTATCGAATCTGACATTGTCCATAGACGGAACGTGTACAAAGCAGTACCTTGAGTTCTGCAGATGTAACACTGGCTGCGAAGGTAAGCTAAGCTAAATTGCAGGTTGGATTGCTCTAGCTAACAAATATAGATGCTTGTTCATGTAAGCTGAGAATTTTGCTGAGCTTGTGCATGCACTTGATTTATCCTGCTACCCATTCATTTCGATTCTTCGTTGCATTTGGGTTGTCACTCATTTGAAATTTGAACGGATGAGGTCTCCAGGTATCACAATTGTTGATTCAACACTAATTCCATAAATTATTGATTATTAATTAATGTATTTAGTTTATCGGGGACATCCATCAACCTCTCCACGACGAAAATCTAGCAGTTGGGGGCAATGATATCCCGGTAACATTTGACGGGAAACCCACCAACCTCCATGCAGTGGTCCGTTCACCCCCTTTGAAGTTTCCAATTCCAACCACTGATTTGTACAAAGTGGGATACCAGCATACCTGAAAAGTACGCTGGGAAAGCAAGCCTGGAAGGCGCTCAAACATGGGCTACTACTCTAAGCACAGCAATTAAATCCGGCTCATACAAGTCTTCGGCAAAGAGTTGGCTTGCAGGCATGGACATATCCGATGCAGTTACCTCGAGCATGATTTGGGCTACAGACTCCAATTCTTATGTTTGTAGTTCTGTGATGCCAAATGGATCTACTGAGACGGAAAATGTGGATCTCTCAGGGGATTATTATGCGGAGGCACTTCCGATTATCCAGTTGCAAATTGCAAAGGCGGGATATAGGTACGTGGCGTGAAGTGAATATCGCAGTTGTGGCTAATTTTACCTAGGCTCGCGGCATGGCTGAATCTTATTGCAACTGGAAGTACCTGCATTCAAGGCTAGTCGCGATAGAAACCCGGCTACGTGCGCTACTCTAAATGCTCGAAGTCTATAGCCCTATGTGTTGCAAGTGTTGGTTTTATAATCAACTTACCTGTAAAAAAATGAGCACCCGGATTAGTATATAGTTTTGGGCAAGCTGCATGGCGTGATTTGCATTAAATTACTCAAACCCTTTTTTGCAGCACCCTCGATAAGCGCGTTAATGGTGTCCTGGCAACTAGGACACGCCAGTATGTGATATCAATTTCATGTTTAGAAGTCGTGATTGCTACATCCGACCTCGTCAACGTCGAATAATCTACAAAACAAACATATAAATCATATCACAGAGTAACCAATAATTCCATCGCATCAAAAGGCGACATAATTATTGTAGATCATTGTTGTTATTATAAAATTTGGCCGTACGGTAGGAGGTGTTAACGAAGACGAGACGATTGGATTACATTGGTGATTTGAAGATGAAGATGGTGTGGATTTAGTGTGAGAAATCCTCGACACTACAGAACCCCAAGCCCAGTCCCGTGCGCCGAGGACTTTAGCCATGCGCCAGCCACAGCCTAGAACAGCCACAGGCTTGGCAAATGATTACATAACTAAAATTACAAGGCAAGTGAGTGGTCTGGGACAAGAAACCCCGCCTTTGTAATAGCATCAACTGTCGAAGCACAACTTCGAAAGCACACACCTATTGCTCAAACCTCGCAAGACCTGTTTTGAAAAATAGCTAACAATCCCCCTTTATTGAAAGAGTCAAAGAGCCATGGCGCCAAAGCCCATACTCTGCACCTGCAATAAGCGCTTCAAGACCAATAACGCAATGGTCCAGCATCAACACGATTCCCCATGTCATACTGATGCACCACAAGTACCAGAACGAATGCTGCATCTGCACGAAATAGTGCAAAGACTATCGCTACAAGATCAGGAACCGGATCATGGCGTAAGGTGTACTGATTGAATAAGCAGCGAGCTCTGCTAAGTGCACCAAGTTCATCCCTTTTATAGGCGGCGGGCCGACGACATTCTTGGCCCAGAATTCGAATTTGCCCATTTCTGAGCAGGTAACGGCAGGAGAGAAGAAAGTTTTTATTGCCGAGGGAACGAAGAAGGAAAAGAAGAAGAGAAGCAGGGGGAATAGACTGAAGAATGACCGAGTTGGTAACTCGAGCTTGCAATTTAATGCGAATACAGGGCAAATGATGAACCTGGCCGAAAATCAGGACTGGGCGCTGTGCGATAAGGATTGTGGGTGGTGTGGGCATTGCGCTGAGGGCGTTTTGTATTAGGTTCCTTTCTTTAGTTAATCAGGATATTCACAACACCAACCAGGTCGTCGTCGCTTGTAAGTTTCATCAGTTGTCTGCCTGGATCGCGGGTGGCTTCCAGCTGCTATGGATGGCGTACTTGAGGTTGAACGACTTGTTAACAAGAAATCCTTCTCCCCATTCATCGTCTAATCGCCCGAAATCTCTCTATCTCACCTATTTCTACTGCCTTGTGAAATTCCGGGCTACGGAGGGCGCGCTTCCGAATTCGGGTCAAGTGGTAAACAAACCGCTAAAGCGCCAAAAGAAAAAGAACAAGTAATATATTATACGCGAAAGAAATAAAAAAAAAATGATCTTTTCCCCCTATCCGGTCCTCATGTGGTCACAGACGCTGCTCTCGCCTTCTACCATCGTTCTTTGCCGAATTAACGACTCTCTCCCACTTCCCCTAGTAGTAACTGATGAATTTCGGTGTTACCCTACGTTCAGCTCAGCTACCTTTCGGGGGGCGGGGTAGGACACGAACCTGCCTAGCAGTGGAACTGATGGTTGTGTTGAGACACTACCGCTGAGCCATGGGCCGGCCTCAGCTTGTTCACTTATTGGGAAAACGGCTTAAATGAAATTATATAGACACTGTTCGGTAAATGGGGAAAGAGGCTGCAAGGCAGACAGAAATTCTGAAGGCAGTTTGCTTTAGAGACCGCCCGCTATCCTTACCGCCTACTTAAGGCTGATGACTGGATATGATATGATTTCAAGGAGGGAGACACTCATGCCACAGAGCAAACCCCCATTCTCTAATACAGCGCCTTTTGCAAAACGTATTCGAAAGAAATGGAGTCTTTATTGAACCCGAAATTCATGCTAGCTGTGTTCTGGCCTCCTCACCTTCGACACAGATTCCCAACTCAACTAGGCCCCTACTCATACATTGAAGCTGTGCCCCTTGGCTTGTACCCTTTGGTATTTGTGGCATTTCTCGTCCCCTATTGACCACATAATGCGCGGCTCATTCGCCGTGTCTGGGTTAACTCGGTAGATCCGTCGACCGTTTGGTTTCGAGTTAAAGCGTTTTGGTTTCCAGAGTTGAAGCAGGAACCTCCCATCCTGATCTTCTTTTAGCAACCATTGATAGCGCACAGATATTGTAGTCCTTACACATCTTTAATTTTGAAAGTTCCACGATGGGTTCGTGAATTTGACAGCAAGCGCTCTAGGTTGTGGAGCCACTTTGTAAAGGCCCGACGACGGCTTGGAAGAGTGTTTTACCGTCGCGTATTCTAGTCGCGCTCTATCTTCGGAGTACGCCAGCGCTTGAGTTGATCAAAGTCTGTCTTGACTCTAACTATGTGCCTAGAGGCTCCCGAGTAAATAATACACTGGGGATTATTATTTGCAGAGCAGAGTCCTGGTCGTATACGTAATATAGAGACCCCTAATCCATTAAGCTATCAGAATAGGTGTGAGCTATATGAACAGACTCTAAAGATCTGTAACTTTGTCTCCCTGGACTTATTTATAAATGTTAAGGATTGGTACCTAGCCTGGCAGGCACTTTTCAACCGGCAGTCTTTTTCAAAGTGGCCACGCTTGAGGCACCGGCGGCATTGATCCTTGTCATCAGATCTTCATATTCACATATTCTAGCTCCGTACAGTCGTAATAAAGGCCAAGCTCAAACTTAAACTCGTAACTAATAAGCTACGGAAATATGGCCTATAAATAGTAACTTCGTAAAGACTACTATTGCGGGTTTTCTTAGTAACGTATACTCCAGGGGCTGATTGTATTTGATCCCAATCGGAAAATTATAGCTCTATTTGAACGTAATAAGACTTCTATAACTCGTCGGCTACCGGTATGCGAATAAGCCTATCGATATGGAACCGGATTTGCTCAAAGGTCTATTATATTAGTATTGATTCTTGAGCGAGAGCGTTTTCCAAGGAGCCTTACTTACTTAACCTTATGTATAATCAAAATTCGGTTTCTCCCCTTAGCAGCCCCTTGGATTGGAGGTAGTAACAAGGAAGTAGCTATAGGTATCTTAAGCTGGCCACCAAGGTTTATGTGAGAATTGGAATCAGGCAGACGGCCACCAGTGTTACCTCTGCCTCCGTTCCTTCCACCACGACCTCTGATAATCTCCAGGGCAGGGATGCAAAGGCTGAGATACACTGCCTGTGCCAAAGAGCGTACTTACTCCCATCAAACAGGGGGATTACACCCCACTTGAGAGTAACGTGGGTGAGTGAGTTGGAAATAGGGCCTGAGATGGATTTGTTCGACAAGTTCGAGCGGGGTAATCGTAAGTTACGATAAGAGTAGAGTTGGAGTTGTATTAAGTAGGTTGATCGTCTCCGGGCTCATAACCCGTAAGTGGTAACCCGAAGTATATATCAGGACGTTTAATCTAATAACAAGTGTATGGGCGCTGTGGGAGGTTACCAGTATAGAGGATGTGCTTACGCCAAGCCTGGTTCAGCAACACTAATCAGTATTCTGACATCCTTCACGAGCAGGTACCTAGGTAGGCATCGCTTTTAGTCATCTCTACAAAAGCCCACGCGAGATTCTTCAAGTGAAATTGCATTTCGCTTTTTGTGATATCCGAATAAAAGCGAAAGTAGTGTAGCGGAGGCAAGCTAGGACAGAAACTCAGCAAGATACGCGCAGCTAGTGAATCTCAAAATCCTAGGTGCTTAGGAATTCTGGTCTTAACAATAGTACTTGGTACGAGCACCATATATCACCCTTGATAGGCGCCCCCCGGCTAACGAGCAATCACATTACTTCGTGACCTGCCCCGGTTCGGTTCGTAAATGGCGAACCAAGTAGCCCAATAAAATTGCTCTCTTCTATATTCTGGCCCTCATTAAGGCGAACGGGAATCAGAGGCAGCTTTTCCTTCATCGCTGCTAGACCGACTGGGCCTCCATAATAGTCAAGGCAGTCATAGTTAAAATGCAGCAACATTGTCCTACTGAGTGTGGCGCAATACTCATGATTTCCCCGCGACGAGGTTCGGGTTCCGCACGAGAACATAGCATAGCACATCAAAATTCCTAGCCAAGGCAGCTTCTTCAAACACCACCTGTCCGGCTTTCGAGACGGCACATTTCGAGCCACAGAGGCATTCAGTGGAATACTACTAATCGTTGGCCCTGACGATGTAGTCTGCGACAAACTACTTCCCGCTGCTCGCTTCACACAAGATCAACGCCCGATGAGTCAGCACATCGTAGCCGGTAGGGCCTCTCTTAGCGTGTCTTTCATGAACTACAGGATGATAGGTGATTGAAGTTTTTGTATCTCAAAAACCGGACAGATGGCCGAGATGGTTATGGCGCCAGGCCAAAGTATATCTTAACTACATATTCCTGGTCACGTAATGTGGCGTGGGTGCGAGTCCCACTCTGTTCAATTCTTTTTTTTTTTTGTTTTTATTACTTTCCAGTGCGGAGCCAAATTAACCGACACACCAAAAATCATCTTTATTTTTCGCTTTTAGGCGTAGTCGTAGTGCAGGCTTGCGTGGCTAATAACGAAATCCAAAGTTTGCATTGCCACAGCCCTCCACAACCGGCACGTGTACGCTAACCTACCTAGGTACCTAGGTATATTCGTTGTTTTTAGTGATCCTGTGACTCAAAATACACGAAACAGCAACCAGCTTGAGCACACAATAGAAACATAGAGGCTGCTGCACTGCTGCTCAGTAGCCCAAAATGGAACTGAAAGAGAGGCTTGCGCTTATCAACGAGAATCTCGTTGAGGTGCTGAATCCAGAGTTGATCGAGCAACCTTTGGCCGAGGGCCGCAATCCGAAGATCTACTGGGTGAGTTCATACTCCCACAAATGGCCACCTATACCTTCCTACACCGTCTGAAATGTACTGACAATCTTTTTCGTAGGGGACTGCAACGACCGGAAAGCCTCACTGCGCATATCTGTGAGTCGCTGTCTATCTGTCTATTGCCTTCGTTACTCGCGGCTAACAGCATATCCTAGGGTACCGGCAATCAAGATCGCTCAATTCCTGGCGGCTGGATGTGATGTCGTCGTTCTTCTTGCAGACATCCATGGCTTTCTTGACAATCTCAAAGCACCAATGGAGCTCGTGGAGCATCGGGTTGAGTACTATCGGTTGACCATCTCCGCGCTTCTTAGTGCTGTTGGTGTCTCAACACATCTCAAAAACTTAACCATGGTTCAGGGAAGTTCGTACCAAAAGACAGCTGAGTATGTGATGGACGTGTATAAGCTTAGCTCTTGCATCTCCGAACATGAAGCCAAGAAAGCCGGGGCCGAAATAGTCAAGCAATCGGACAGCGCACCTTTGAGTAGTCTTCTTTATCCTGTTCTCCAAGTGCTTGACGAACAGTACTTGGACGTCGACGCGCAGTTCGGTGGTAAGCTTTATTACACGATCCATATCTTCCAGACTAGTATCTCATTCAAATAGGACTTGATCAGCGGAAGTTGTTCATCGCCGCGAAAGAATGGTTGCCGAAGTTAGGATATAGACAAGTATGTTACCACTATCGCTAAATCTAGATTTCGAGCGTCCCTTAGAGCTAACTCTTGCCTAGCGAGCACATCTCATGAATGGCATGGTTCCAGGCGTAAATGGTGGCAAAATGAGCGCCAGTGATCCAGGTAAACTCTCCTCGCAACGTCTCCTCGCAACGATCATCTTGTAGCTGTACTGATTCGGCCTAGACAGCAAGATCGATCTTCTCGACCCTCCAGAAGTCGTCAATCGAAAGATCAAAAAGGCAACAGCAGCTCCGAGAATTATCGAAGATAACGGTGTTATCGCCCTTGTCGAGTTTGTTTTGCTTCCAGCCGCAGACTTGAGTGGAAGCCGAGAGTTCCGTGTCGACCGTGATAGGGATGGTTTGGAACCTTTGATCTACACAAGCGTCGATAAACTGCACGAGGACTACAAGAATGATATTCGTAAGTTCGCCCGCTACTCTCCTCACGAATACCTATCCTAACTCTCGTTGGTTAGTCACTCCCCAAATCCTGAAGTCGGCAGTATCAGCCGCTCTCAACAAGCTGCTGGCACCTATTCAGGAGGCTTACCATGCTTCACCGGAATGGCAGGAGATAGCTCTAAAAGCATATCCGCCACCTGCCAAAAAAGAGAAAAAGGTAAAGAATAAGGGGACTCAACACCCCAAATCGAAGAACGAAAACATCAAGAGTTCAGACTCCAAAGAAACCACTTAGAACGGACTTGATGCACTGTCCTTTATCTCGGGTAATCAATTACTCCATGGCATGGGCAAGAATCAATCCGGCTACCTCCTCTTCGAAACTGCCCGAACTCCATATCCAACTTCCCATTTGGGTATGAGGTTCCACATGCCCTCCATTGTTTAGATACTCGACGAAATTCCGAGTACACATAGATAGCGGGAACTTAAAACCAAACAATAAAGACCGACATACAATTCGCCCATTGCAGATTCATATATCCTTTAGCTTTCCCTTATTGCCCCTTGTTCCATTCATCCAGATACACGGAAATAAATCGTTAACATAAGGGAATCGTGGATGATATTTCACCAATCCATTGGTTCTAATGCAAAACTCACTGCTAGCTTTTGTGAAAATCCCGCTCTTTACCTTCCTCTAACATTAGTGGCATCTGCCCTTCTAGTAGGGTGGACTGCATTTTGCTAGATAGGAGCTTCACAGATATCACAATCACCAACTGGTAAGAATTGATTTAGAAATAGGAATTACTTCAAATAAGGAGCTAAGGATGAATACCACAAAGGATGGGACTGTTTTAGGAGTCTGGTAAAAGACATATTCCGCGTCTATCTTAAAGCTTCAAAGCTAGATCTTACACTTAGAAATCACCCTAGACACCGTAACTCGCGCAAAAGCTCCCCATAGAGGCGAGAGTTGGTTTCTATGAACAGAAATTCCGCCCACACCGATGTAGCATCAGACACCGCCGCCACTCAGTCGGATAACTTGGCCTAAGCACGCAAGAATCAGCAACCGGGATAAATAATAATTGCTGGAGAGGAAGGACATGAAGGGGGCAGAAAACATACCATTGATCCATTCGCTATCCGGGCTCACCAAGAGCGCAACAGCCTTCGCAACATCCGACGTCTGGCCCACTCTCTTCAGGGGACAGAATTTGGCAATTCCAGCCTCTATGACCTCCTTTGACATCTCGGGGAACCCATTCGGCACATAGTGCCACGCATTCTCATCAAACATATCAGTCTTGATCCCCCCGGGTGCGATGGCATTAACAGTGATACCCTTCTCACCGCAATCAACAGCAAAAGATCGAGTGAAACCTTCAACAGCTGCCTTGCTTCCCGCATACAGAGCATGGTTTGGGATACCGCTCATGCTCGCAGCAATGGAACTCATGAGGATAATACGGCCACCACGGCCTAGATGCTTGAGACCCTGTTGGGCGACGAAGAATTGACCGCGGCAGTTTAGGTTGAAGATGGTATCGAAATCCTCTTGGGTGACATCCTCCTCCCGGCGCCAAACTTCAGCGCCTGAGTTGGAGATGACAAAATCCAGACGGCCAAAATGCTTCACTGCTTCGTCAAAAAGTCGGACAATCTCCTCTGGCTTGGAGACATCCGCCCCGATTGCGATTGCCTTGCTGCCTAGCTTGTTGATCTCCTTTACTACTTCTTCTGCTTTTGTCGCGCTCTTGGCGTAGTTGATCACCACTGAGGCACCTCGGGATGCCAGCTCCAGGGCCATTCCTCGCCCAATACCCCGTCCGGAGCCGGTGATAAGTGCTACTCGTCCCGCATATGGCCGGGGGTCTTGAAATAGGCTGCTATTCGGAACAGTGCTGCCGCCCGAGTCTTCTGTAGCACTTGGAGACATCGTATCGTTTCTTCCTGGTACCCGCCTTGAACCGAAGTAGTTGGCTAGGATATTGAGATGAGGTATTCCGTGCAGAGTGTCAGAAAGTCTTATTCAACTTTCAAGCCAAGGGGCTGGATATTTAATATTCATATCCTCCTCCGATGCCGAGCCGTATTTTGTTTTAATCTCTGGTAGCATCGCGTACGAGTACCGCGGCCTGACATCTTCAGGAGTCTACCTGAGAGATTAGACTCGGAGCGTAAACTCAATCTTACGCCGACAAATTGATAGTGCGGTGGTCCGTCGAGAAAACGGCGACGGAAATCACGTTCTGCCCGTTCTCAATGGTAGGTAGGCATCTACACGGGGTAGCTATTTTGTTGCCCTGCCCTATCAAGCCTCCATGCCCGCGGGTAGCATATCAAACCCCCACCATCGGACGTCCGCGAAGTGCGGCGGCGCGAGCTGGAAGGCCGACATGTGCAGCGGAAGACAAGAATATCCCATAAGGACGCTCGTAACTCCATATTGTGTCTCCCGAGTTTCGACGCTGCGGAAAGTTGACTCCGAGACTTTGGTAATACCGTGTCCCGGACTGATAGCACCGCAGGGTCCAGCTACTGAGGATACCAGAACACCGCAACACCGTTCCGCAGCATGGAGATTATCCGGACAGCGGGCTGGGACTGGGACTTCCAGTTTATCGTGGAACCCCCCTTCGCGCTTCAAATGGAGTTTTTCATAATGTGGAAATCGGAACCATCTCAGACGTGGTCTTAGCTGGGAGTAGTTCCGTTCGCCACAATGTCATGTTTACCATATTCTAGTATTTGAAATTGAGAAGGATCCATGTACGCTTTCAACCAAAGTGTACATTTATTGCATTGCCATAAATAATACGTTACAAACGACTCTAGTTGTTTGGTTGCAAAGATAATATTGCCGTAGTTTCCTTACATCTACGAGTATTACCCATTCCACACTCTATTGAGTGCTGTGTAACCTCACAGGAGCTGCCTATCCTAATAACAAGTATTGGAATTACTCCATAGAAAAGCAAAAATCATCACGTAATCCCACCATCATAGCAGCTTCACAGCTGTTGAATCTCACGTATTCATAAAAAGCAGCGTTGAGAAAATTCGAAGACATTAAAACTTCATGTAAAAGCATCTGGCGAGTCAAAACACCAGTTGTTGTAAAGTGTTTGAAGCTTCCTGCCGATTCCATCGGGCATCCTGCCTGAGATTCCCTCCGTAAGCAGCTGGGAACAATGCTTCAATACTTGACCGGGTTGATTCAACTCAGTGAAGCCTCCATCGCTGCGGCTGAGAACTGGAATCCCCTCCCCGTTCCACAGATAAGATGTCACAGAGGGGTGCTCCGGGGTTACAGCATCAATCGCGAAGAAATTTTCGTTGCCAACTCTGTGTGGCACGGTCGCGGCCTGCGAGAGGCTATATAACCACACTATCAACGTAGCTCGATAGACTGCAGCAGACCACCAATGAGGTCGGCGGTGTTTTGGTATTGAGTTAATCAAGCGGAGAACTTGGCCACAATGGAACAACGCCTCTTCTCCGCGATAAATGCACCGCTTGTAGAGGGTGGAAGAATGGGTAAGGGATTCGCCCAAGTGCTCTTTTCGTGCCACACGCTCAATATCGGGGAATGAAGTCACAGCATTGAGACTGATGAGGTGATAAAGAACCAGATTTTCCTGGACAATAGGGGCCACCGGATCATCGCCTGTGTGGAAGATGCAGAGGCCGTACCATCTTTGAAGTAGGGACTGAACTTCTTCAAGTCTTGAAAGGGTCGATGCCTTCGTGACGGTTCGATTTCCGCGAAGTGAGCCCGGTCCATCTGAAAAGCAAGTTATGATGTGTCCAAGGTGCGAGACGAGGGAGTGCAGCGGATGAAGGAGGAGCTTGAGCTGGAGTGGTGTCAATTGCCGATGGGATTGGATGTTGTCATGGAGTAAGTCTTGGAAGAGATCACCGATAGACGGGCTGAAGTGGGGAGTCAAGCCCGGCACGGTAGTTCTCCTGTCAGGACGATCATGGGAGGCACATAGAGCGGCAAGCCATTCATCGGCGTCTTTGGCAAGCCACAGGGCCTCGTCGCTCGGGATCGGTGTTTGCAACTCCGTGGTCGAGAGAACGCAGGGTGTATCGTGGAACAGACTTAATTCTTGGTCGGCCATCACCCAATTATAGACGAGGCTGCTGCAGCGTTAGTGAGTTGTCCGCTGAAGCAAGTGCATGTACGACTGGCCCGCGAAAATGCCCGATGGCGGTGAAAACGCAAAATAGATGCCGCGACCACATCAACCGCACATGTAAGTTTAAACACATATAAACATACCGATTCCTAGTTTCTCTCCTCACCCAAGTCCTCCATTGGAGATCTTTGCTTGAGCAATTATCAAATACCGGAGTAAATGGCGGCTGTGGCTCCATCATTCCCGCATGTTTGAGCATCTATTTAGGATCAGTAATTGTCAAATTCAGGCACCTCGCACAGAGAAAGGACACCAAAGGGGACTCGGCCCACTATCAATGGATTGGTAAAGGAAATCAAGGCCTAGGCTTACAGCAAGGTACATTCCCCTCTGACCCATGGCCATGTCCATATGCCATTTATCACCGCCTATACATGGGTATCAGCCCAGTGACTGACTAAACTTGGTAGATGGGTAGACTTACCCCAAGCCGCAAGCATTGTGAACAACAAAGCACATCTAAGGACAACAGGATCTGCGGACAACTCCACGTCCTTTTCAATGAGGTCAAAAAGCGATATCCGACATGTTTCGGTTAACCCAGCCGTCAACTGACGTGCCTGTGGAGATGGGATCGCGGTGGCACCTTGCGCAATCATCAGTAGCACCAACAAGGTGGATGCCTGGTTGTTCAGCATTAGTTCATTAGGGTCGACGGTTCCCCCATGTATTAGGGAATAATACGAGGTAAGGGTCCGAACGTAATTCTGGAGGAAGTATTCCAGGGTTCCAGCCGGTGGCAGTACCAAGAAACTAAATCCGCCACCGGAGTTTTGAGGTGCGGCTGACTTTGGCCAGCTGTTCAAACCACCGCGGTGAGTTTTCAAGGCTTTATGAAGAAAGCTTTGCGTGATCGCTAGGATCTTATCCCTCGTACTCGAATTTAAAGGAACTATGGCGATTGAGGTAGGGTGGTCCATGGCGAAATCTTGGTTGTCCATAAGGGAGTCCCAGACGGTTGGATTTTGCGAATTCTGCTCCAAGGTTTCCAAATGGACGATACCGGTCCGTGGGCAGGTATCCGAAAAGATGGGGGGGTTACACCGCGCAAGTGGCCATGCATCCTCCGCAGCGATAACTGCTTCGAACTCAGAGATGAAAGGTGTTTTCATCCTTGTATCAATGCACGCATGTCTCTTTGTTGGGGACATCATAGGTGTCGGAGAAGCGTGGCTAGTGTTCCTGGTGTGGGATGTGGAAACCGATGCACGGGAGGATCTCGAGGTTCTGGCATAGGAACTCGATGATGTTGCCTCACTCAGGTCGCAAGTTGGAAGGTCAAAGCCATCTAAACACGACTGCGATGGAACGTCTCCGCCACTATAATTCTCTAAGCCCATCGGGTATTCCCCCCATGAAAGGAACTCCTGAAAGTCGATTGCCGGGTTATTGAAATTATCAGTGAAGTCCATGAATCCGTTGCTATCCATTACCGGGATAGGGAGGGACTCGAATCCCTCTCCACCAAGATATCCGCCGTCTGGAAATGAAGAGCCGTCATTATCGCCAGCGATGTGTACATGAGGATGCGCCACGCTGCCGGAACGGACGAACTTGTTCTCGCCATATAAAGTCTCGACAGCATCTCTGTCTACATCCATATTTCCAGTTGAGTTTGATTGAGCTGATATCCTCTTGGTAATGGCGGTCCCAGCGGTACGGACAGCAATCTTCGATATCCGGCGTGCGAACCTAGCCTCACATGGGAGGTTTTTCTCATAGCATCGAGTACAAGGGACTGTCTTGTCACAGCCTGCTTTCGCATTTGCACAGTTAAGACAGGCAATGGGGGTTCGTCGTGTCAGCTGCGGAGTTCTTCCTGGGGCGGGCTGCATCGTGTCGTGAATTTCGTGGTAACTGCTCTGATGTCTCTGAAGAAGGTCCCTAGGTGACGTTAGCTGTGGGCCATCCTCGACATAGCCTTTCACATGGAATGCAAACCTTCTAGCAAACGACAATTGGCATGAGGTGCAACGGTGTGGCTTCACGTTGGTATCTACAACACGCAACGTTAAGCATCTCTAAAGAGAGTTTTGGGGCACCAAGTACTTACGACTGGGGATGTGTCTCTCTAGGTGCTCTTTTCTGGTGAAGCTCTTGCCGCAATAGGTACAGAAGACGCCAACCATATTCCTTGCGGGAACATCCAAGAATTCGGAAAGGCCAACTGAGTATAACAGGGAGGAAGCAGAAGCTTATCGAGAGAGCAGATAAGGGGAGAAGATGACGAGGACTGAAATGCTCAGCGATTATGGATGCATCGATTACGGGTAAAACAGTGTGCTGTAGGCAATATCGAGACTCATTAGGTGCGGTTGTACCTGAGTGCCAAAGGGGAGCATCATGCCATGGTGAGCATGGCTATCATGGTTGCCATGTTTGGGAATACCAGCCGCGGCCGCGCCGGGAGTAGAAAATGGGAGTAGACAAGGCCCCAAGCCCATGCGATGCCAAGCTTTGCAACGCCCTGCATTGTGCTGGGGTCATGGCGAACTGGCTACAGCATCACGATAACGCTTGACGGTCTGTATACAGTGCGCAGCAGTGTAGATGGGTTGTCCAAGGAGACTTTGCACCACAGTTATGCGCCATCTGCATGAACGATCTCACGCCGAGGAAGAGGACCCGTGTCCTTACATCTCAGGTCGATGGCCCTAATACGAACTGCTAATCTCACAGGAGACGAAGAAAACCGCGTCCATGGCTGGATAGATCGTGGACTGCCGTTGACTCGCAGTGGTAGCCCATGGTGCCAGGGGCTCCCGGGGCAACGGTGATGGTGCTTGGGTTCCGGTGCTATTCGTTGGCCGGGCACCATCAGTGAGCATCTGCATAGGGGCCGGAAGCCTCGAGGCGCTGGATAAGTGTGGCTCCAGGGCTGCCATGGGGGATGCAGCGAACAGACTACATCGTACAAACGCAAAGAGGTTGGATGCAGATAGGCGATGCTGAGGGTGTGGATGTGAGGCGGATCAGGACGCGTGTAATCAAAATATGTGTGTGGTGATGGGTGGTGATGGGGGTGATGGGTGGTTATCGGTGGTGAGGGTTGTTTAGAGTGGTTTGTGGGAGATATGGAAGATATAGAGGACGCGGGGGTGGGAACAGAAGAAGTGCTCGGGAGAGAAGTCAAGGTAAGGTTAAGCGAGGTGGCCGGAAGTAGTTTAGGCGACCAGCTACCCGCCAGGTTGCGCCATCACCCGCTAGCTAGGCCTAAATGGGCCTAGATCTGGCAGCGACTGGATCCGTGTCAGGCGCTACTGCACGCCATACAATCCACCGTCATACAGCCCGACACGACGCTTCATTGGTACGTTACTTCCCTCGTACGAATAGAACCAGTGGGAACCAGCTACATAGCTAGCTATATCTATAATTGGCACGGCTACGTCCTACACCAACAGCACAGCATAACTGTCAGAAACGGCCTTTAGCACATGCGAGGAAGCAGTTACCTAGGTGTATACAACTATGCCTTCAATTCCTGCATGCGTTATCACGTGAGTCAGCTGCCCCTCTATTTTTCAAATCATTAATCAATAGGCCGCCACCATTCCGGCAATTATACATGGTAGTAATTGCTACTGTTCGGATGACTTGCTGCAAATAATATCCCAAAGTACCTTGTTTGCCTCCCAAGTAAGCAGAGATAGAGCTGACCTTCCGTTCTAGCTGAGTCGTGATTCGTGTTACCATCTAGGCCTTGTGGTAGCACAAGTACCAGGTTCATCGCCATGCGCATTGATATCCTATAAGGATCGTACGGATAGAGACCGTTGAGGCTAGCTTCGATGGAATCCTGTTCCCACCAACTCCCACGAGTCATACAAGTCGTGATCCAGCCACCCAGTACTACTATATTATCCTGTGATTCCTGCCCCGCTCAGAGGCCTCAGCCCTGCCCACCCAGTCCCTCCTCGTGTAATATGCACGATTCGGCGACTTTGCGCCTGCACCTGCACCTGTACTGTATCTGTACCTGTACCTGTTGGTGCGACAAATAAGTATTCTAGCCAATAGCCAGAGCTGCTGAATGAATTTCGGAAATCGTGCCGTTGTTTTGCGTGAAGTTTCATATTAAATTAATCTCTGTAACATATACATACAGTACATTCACGACGACCAGCTGGGTATAATTTTGGACTAGCCACTCACAGCCAATTCTATATGGTGTTGTGCCTATCTTGATGAACAAGGCCTACCATGGTCCATGGAAGATATACATAACAATACATCCAACCCGTCTTACTAGTACACTGGTACACTAGTACACTACACAACGGCCAAATTTTGAAACATTCAAACAACCAGCTCGCAAAACATACGACTTCAAAATATCCAAGCCGCCCTCCTAAAAATATATAAGGAGGATTGGGATGGTTAGTGCCGCCACTGCCGCGTTCCATGAATCCAGAACCATCTTCAGGGGTGGCGATTAAGCTCATACAGAACCTCTATCCCGCCGGTACCACGGCTGACCTTTTGACATGCTGAGATACTCGGCCCGTCTGTCGTGGCTCCATGCTGCCAAAACTTGGTTCCTGGGTCTGAGTTGACTAATGACCCGCAGCAATGGATCATGACAAGCGTGAAAGGACCGAGACGGAGCCCGCATGATAAGAATCATGGGATCTAGAACTATGCAGCACTAATCGGACCAGGCACTCGATATCGAGACAGGCAAATCTAAGATGGTGAGGCAGTGATGCCTGCCAGGCTACCAGTAACCAATTGACACCACTTCGTGAATTAATCGTGAGTTCTGAGATGCACGTCCCTTGTATTCAGCTCGAATCTCGATGTCGGAGAATTCCCGGGATCCCACATTAGCCGGCACCCTGCTCCCGATCTTTCCCAGAGACCATTCACATGCATTACATGCTGGACTGGACAACGTAGCATCGTGGCCTATGCCACGCCGATATGCTGTTCAGGGGCTGTGGTGGGAACTGGTATCGACGAGGAGCCGCATTACCAACCACGGTACACGGATCAGCTATAGTTCTCGATCAACGATCGATCGTCTTCGGGAAGCTTTCCCTTTTGGCTTACGAAAGAACACGAGTATCTGCACATACGGTGCGCCCCGATTCTTAAGAGTTTAGACTAGATTCCAGACGCCCAATGCCCAATGCCGAAGTCAATAAGATAACTCGTTGGCTTGTATTTTGTTCGAATTCATGGGGTTACTTCCTCCAATATGCTACTCGTGCTAATTGTGTTATGATTAAACCCTAGTTAAACTTTTACCCCACATTTCAAAACCTGAAAACTTGAAACCATCCTCAGCCCCGCCATAGTAGCTCTGGGGTATATTTAGTAGCATCAAAAAGAACGTGCATGTAGCTGATGTTGCATGATGATCGCCTCATGGTCAAGGATAGCAAATGTAGTCATGGGATGAATTGTGAAGGTCTAGTTCGATTCTCAAGAATTTAGAGAATCGTGCTAGGGGGATGCTATTCACGATGGGCACAATATACATAGGATGTAAAACCTAGGATATCCAACATTCTACACGTAATATTTGGGTGGCTGAGTCTGCAAGTACAAAGTAACCGCATCTAGTTACTATTGAAGCAATAGATCTGGGCTTGCAGCATCAATCATTCAATTTCTAAAATATGCATTAACGGACGCAGCATATAAGGTTCTGGGAGACTAGCTACACCGAGGTAGTTAAAAATAATGCCACCTGCCTAATCCACGATGTTAACCCGATCTGTTCAACCACACAACACCTCTCCACTCCCACAGTTCAGCAACCCCCTCAAATAATATTGTGGTATGTATGCTGTATGTTCCCGCTAACGCCCATTGATTCCCAACAAAGAGATTGCTATTCGGAACTACCCGTGGTAGATGTGGACCTGCATGCATGTGCAGCCTGCGTCGGTGCGGGCGCGGGCACCCATCTGAAATTGCACAGCTCGGATGGCGCCGGGTTGGGTAGCTGTTAGGTCCAATTATGTTGTGCACATGCTACTTAATAGCTGCTATACGAATTATTGACTTCGGGACTTGGAGATAAAGAGGTAAGTAGGAAGCTAATAGGCAATGATCGTCACTCACATATCTGGAATGAAGCTCGGTGTGGTTGCAGTTTTGAAATCTTAGATTTTAAATCGATTAACGCTTCTAGGTTGCTCAAACATATATGTATGTGGCTAGACTGGAATATGGTACAATAGATAGTTTGGTGATGTTATAAATTGGTTGTAAAGAACTTTGCTTAATCTCTCTGATACCTTGTCACTGTTAATTATACTGAGTATGGATTCATATGCGAACTGCTACTAGGGAGTATAAGTAATATTCCAACGCCCTATAAAACTCTAATCATCTAATATAAGAACAGTCCAACATGAAAAAATGTAGGTAGTATCAAGATATATAGAAAATGTCGTTCGCGGTCAGTTGCAACTCGACTTAAAGTGAACCCAAGGCATAGTTAGCGATGGGAACTTAAAATGCAAGCGAAATATTCATATCTGTGCCATTCAAGCTATTATCTCGCCCCTTAAATTAGACAAGCGGAGCCACCAAAATAGGTGGGTAAGGGAGCAGTTCTGGGCACAAAATCGCGTGTAAACCGCAATTGACCAAAAACTGCTCCTAAACTCCACTAAGATTTCCTCCCACCCAAAATCTGAAATCCGAAGGCAGGACGTATCTCACAAAACTGCACTCAAACACGGGAATTGTGCTGCACACCCCGTCGCATATTAAGAACTCCAAAAATAACGCTCAGGCTATGCCTTAGATAGCCAATGACAGCAGCCTGGACACCGCCAAGCTCCGCCATCTCATCTTTCTTAGTAACGTCCTGAAACTTGGCTAGAACTCCTTCTAATTTCCTTAATTCCCGTAGCAAGATCTCCATTTCTAGCCAACGTCCGTCTTCTTCAGCAATCTTGTACGTTCCAAAGGTGAGCGGGAGCGGCTGCGGCTGATAATGTGATTGCGGGGTAAAACCAAAGTAGTTTTGTGAGGCTGCGCGATAGAATGACATAACCTTTCCTATGATCGTTGCCAGCAGCATCATCGCCGTGTTGGAGTTACCTCCGTTGACACACTTGCCGCAATCCAGCATCATCGCGCAGCCGTCAACCGCACGGCGATTGACGGTCAAGACAACATCGAACGAAGGTGAGGGAGTGGTAATATTGGTGTGGTTGTGAAGAGCTTGCAACGCCTGCAGCAGGATGTTAAAACATTCGCAAATGGCCGAATTATCTACCACGGCGGTGGGCATGTAAATATGTTTCTGTGAACCTACCCCTGAATGTGGGCCAAACAAGAACATCTCATTTTGGCTCTCAAACCAGGGTTCTAGGGATGGAAACATCGAGACCTCAACCATTGACTTTGACCTTGGTGGCGGCGGAAAACCTTGATTGCTAGTTGGCGTTGCTCGTACGCTCGAATTCCATAAATAAGGGGAATCAAACGATTCTGGGTTGGCCCCTCCACCTCCCGATTCAGGCGTGCCCTCATCTCGCACCATCGAGGGTGTACTCGAAGAGACTGATTGGCGTTGAAGTCCCTCACTCCCCTCACTCTGCAGCACAGGCCAACTGGGATGGATGCCGTATGGGGGGGAATCACAAGAATATGCATCCTCAGTATTGAGGGATGTGTATGTGGTCGTTGAATCTTCATATATCTCAGAGAAAGGGGCCTGCGGCGATCCATCTGATCTGACGTGAATCTGTTCTGTTGGAAGACTGGTTGTCTTAGGCTTCCCTGTGCGACATGATGGGCTATAACCACATTCTGCGCCCGTCGTTAGGCATCGAGAACATATGGGGCGGTCCTTGCTGCATTTGACCTTTGCAAGAAAACAACCGTCACAAGAGGCTCTTAGCTTCGGCTGACGAGGCCTGGATGTGTTCTGGATCTTAGACATTGAAGCGAATGGCACCGTCTGATAGGTTGGCATCCAGGAAGGGGCCAGAGAAAAAGAAACGATTGTGGTATAGAATCCAGGTTGGAAGAGCGATTATCCCTCAGAAGTCAGCAGAATAGAAGCAAATGAAGAAAATCGACAAATCATGGATAGGTAGCAATCCGGTGGAACAAGACAACTCATCAGCTGGATGAGATAGGCCAACCCAGGCGACAAGAGGTTTGTAGACAGGTTTCACAGAATAGGCTGGACAGCTGTTATGGCTGATGCAAGTCACTGTTAATGATCAGAACATAATAGAGAATACACAACATGGAATGTGGGCTTGTAAGCAAAGCCTTTCAGGCATTCGGCATCTCGTATCTCCTCACGTCAGGCTAGGAGGAGGGTACTTGGTAAATATTAGACCAAGCGGGCCAATTTGACGCTGCAGGCACCTGATAAGCATGCACACATGCTGCAGAGACGGGAATACACTCGGGACGGTCAGAAAAGAAGAATATGACTCCATAATCACGTTTCCGGACATCCGACCAATCTGAGCCGAAACCTCCATAGGTGATCCAATGAGCTTATCATCACACGGAGCAATCACCTGGGCACCTGGAGCGTGCCAGGCGGTTTGGCTGGCTGGGTGTGTTACGTCCGAACTAGTGGTGTGCTCGAGTTCTTAGAATCTCGGCATTCAGCATCCGAGAGAAGCTCTGGTCTATCCATTGGCGTAAAACCTCTCATCTTATACTAAGTGAAAGACTGCGGTGGTCCTGTGGAGGGACAATGGGCTCTTCCAATGCTACGTCCTTTCCACATGACATCTGCGAAAAGAGGGAGGTAGCCTGGCTAGGACGATGTGGGGTTTGGGGCATCCCCTCCGCTGGCATGGGGTTGGCGGGAGATCTCCATTAGCGTTACCTCCGACCAAGGAATAATCTACCTCTGGGGTTGCTAGAGAGTGAGGGCGGAAGCGCCTCCGGGATGCAAGAGATCTTAGGGGCCCCTTCTTCTATGGCCCGATGAGGGGTGGCGTGCGATGAGGCTTGATGATCAAAGCCCTGGGAGACGCCAGGACGTTCCCGCGCCCAAATCTCAGGGATTATGATTTCCATGGTCGCTTAGGCCGCTCCCATATAACCCCCGGAAGGCTCGATTCGCATTTATATTTAACCATCCCGCACTTCCATTCCACTTTATGTGTATGTCTGTCGTGGTAACTCGTCGTACTGTGCTGTTTTGGGTTGCCTGGCATGGAAGGGAGGGTGTGTAGATTCGTGATAGAGCGCCGCCTAACCTGCAGCTTTGTTTTCCTCGGAGACACAGACCGTCTCAGGGGGATGAAACTGAAGGTTGAGCTGGAAGCAGACGCTCAATGCGAAAATGATCTCCTTCTGAACTTGTATTTTCTGGTCAATTTATGGCCGGGTTCTGATATCGGACGCTGTGGTGTGAATGGTGGGCTTTGGTACCGTGTGGCTGTCCGCAGCACTGCATATAGCTGAGGTAGGTAAAGCATACTAGATGTGTAGGAGTAGAACGAGGTTCTCCACGATAACGTACGCGCAAGAAAGCCGTTAGGATCCGACAAATCCGGGGGGTAAAACAGTACGTACATTTAAGCAAAGTCACTTTACCCAATGATGCATCCACTAGGAGACGAGGGAAGCGCCGAAGGCATCGCTCTGGGGGGGACTGGACAAGACAACTATGGAGAGCCATGCACGCCAGTAACAATGGGCCACTCTACCACTAGGTAAACCGTTGACGGAGGCGTCCAAACCACATACCTCGTATCTTGGCGTCGAATAAAGTGATGTATCTTGCGCACTTATATATATATAGTACGGGATAAGCAGAGTACGAGTAGTTATAAGGCACCGAGTACGTAGGCAGACGAAAGCGCAAGTAGCAAGTAAGCCCTCGGGTTGGGAGTCGGGAATTATGACAACAAAGGACGTCGAGACTGACCTACGCGTCTCGCTAAGATTGCCACTTACGGTAAGCCCGATACTGTTGTCATGCTAACCTCACCCTCCGACTTCACGACTCTTTATGAAACCTAACCACATATCTCGACGGCGAACTTTTCCACTCCCAACTTTCGCCTTTCACCACCTCGTCCAGTATGGGGCTAAAGCTATGAAGCTCCTCGCCATAGTTCTTCTTTGCTGCCCTCAAAACTCGTCCTGAGATCGACCCGGGGCGCAGGAAGAACAGTCCCGGCGTTGCGAGCAGCCGGAACCGCCTCCCACTGCAACTCGTCGGGCGTCTCTCACACCCCCGACGTGCCTCGTTTCCACCCGCATTATTATTCCTACAAAGAATACACAGGAACAAGTACATCCATAGCATTAGGATCCTTGTTTCTGTGCGACACTCCATCGCTCTTTATGGCCCAACAACTAGCTCCCTGTGGCCTGTCGGCCTCTCGCCCTGAATCAAACATTGGAATTAATAATACATTTAATTTATTCACGCAACACCGCCACCCCGACACCACGCGGATTCGCACCTGTCGGTTCTCGTGGTTAAACTCCCCCTGGCACGGCCAATGCACATGTAAGTACGAAGTATTCCATTTCAGCTGCATCTCGCGTTCACTTTCGATGACGACGGGTCAATTTAATCTAGGTAGACGGTACAGCGAAAACAGTACAAGTAACACAGCTAAGAAAGTAGACTGGGGCGAAGACAACAGAGGACCCAGCCGAAAATTCCCTTGCAGAACGGCAACAAAACGTACTATACCATCTATCCTTGGGAAAATACCATCCGTCCGCCCCATGAACTGCCATCCATGCATCGGCATATGTTCTATCTCCACGGCGCTATCATTGCACCATTCCATGCAAACATAAGAACCACCCGTCGTCGCCACGATTTGTGCGGAGATTTTCGTGCAAGGGAGATCATGCACTTGTGCGCGAAATGGCGTCTCGGATGATCTTGCCAAGGATCTTGGCCTAATGAATGATTAGTTGTGAGTCTGGTGTATCGGAGAATTTTGATATGGAGTCGGGAGAGAAGACTTACCATGCCGCCCTTCATCATGGTGAAATGGTTTCCTGGCATGTGATGGGTGACCAATCGGTCGCCGTTGAGATACCGGTCCCAGAGGTTCGGCCCAAAATCATTGCGGTTATCGAGTAGAAACAGAGCGTGACCATCTGGGTATGGGTCCGGCCGAGGATCCGTCGGAAGTTTACACACACCATCCTCGCACCATATTGCCGTCACAAAGGGTGCTCGCACCGGGTCAATGGGGACGGCCGTGTAGTTTGATAGCGCTGTGACGGATGCGGCGAAATGGGGCAGCAGCCATTTCGGCAGCTTGGACATATCCCCATCACCCAAAATTCCGACCTCTGCAAACCATCGGTGGAGGGATGCTGGAAGCGGTTCGATGACTTCGGGACATGGGGCGTCGATGATAATCAATTGCTCGATCTCGTCGCCGCTGTCGAGTAGCTGTCTTACCGCTTCGAATGCAATAACTCCTCCCGCGCTCCACCCGGCTAGTAGGTAAGGCCCCTGGGGCTGGCGGCGCTTGATTTCTTTGATGAAATGTTCTGCCATCCCGTAGACGCCGCACTTGAATTCCTCTGGAGTTTTCATGTATGGGGAATTCAAGCCCCAGACAGCAACGTGGGAGCCCACGTCTGCAATCTCCGTGTACGACGTTGCGGAGCCGCTGCCGTCCGGGACCATCCAGAGGTGCTTAGTTGCACGTTTGGTATTTCCCTGAAGGAGAACAGAGGTTGCTAATCGCTCGGGCGAGTGGGCGCAAAGCCGGGCCTGTAGCGGAGCCGGCGGAGCAGCGGGAGCAGGTATGCTCTTTGCCGCCTTTGGTCGCTTTGAAGTTGCCCCAATATTCAGTGACCTTTCAATCGCTTTGATTGATGGGTTGCTGGCAAGGAGGTCAGAAGGAAGGGCCAATCCCGTCTTCTCGCGCAAGCTTCCAAGGATAGATAGGCTCATGAGGGAATCCATCCCCATAGTAGAAAGGTCGTGCGCATCTATGATTTCGTCAATTTCTACACCCATTTCACCTGCAATGGTAGTTCGAATGATGCCTCCAAGAGCAGTATTGCCATCCTCAGAGGGTGTGTCATCGAGAGGTGTGGTAACACCAGTGTCCGGGTCTTCCAGTTCTAGATCAGGGGTTGTTTGATCATGACTTTCGGGTGAATCTGAATTCGTCGTGGCGACCATTCCCTTCTGTTCGAACTTAGACAGGAATGCCTTGAACGAACCAATCGTGGGATTTTCAAGGAATGCGCTTGATGGGACATCTATATCAAGATCCTCACGAAGTCTCCCGCTCACTGTCAGCGACATGAGGGAGTCGACGCCCAAGTCGGTAAATGCAATGTTATCAGCAAGTTCATCGTTCCCAACACCCACCTCAGTGGCAAGAATATCCAACGCCTGCGAGCATACCGAGGCAAGCTTTGCATTGACTTTAGAAATCGTCTTCATCGTTACTTGGGCAGTCTTGGTAGATTTCCCAGCAGCAGGTTTGGTCTGGTGGGGAACTCCAGAAGCTGGTTTGGCAGAAGAAGCAGCAGCCCCAACTGGCGGCATGAGCATGTTCATCACCCGGCGCGGAATGCATTGAAACTTCAATCCACCGACCATAGCGATGATCGTGTCTCCATCGAAAACATAAACATCGCCCGACATGACCTTGTTCTCCGTAGGTTGCATCCTTACATATGATCGGTACTGTTTCTCGGCTGAGAAAGGCTCGGCGACCCTTAGTGACTCCCAGCCGTGGCTGATGTAGACATTCTCACGGGAGTCAACCGCATCGGAACCGTTCACTATAAATCCAGATATATGGGCCACGCTGTCGATCCAATACGGAGAGCAGAAAAATGATCCGTCAGCCGCCGTTGTCTGGAATACTACACGGGATGTTGCCTCCATGTTGGCGCTATGAAGAATGACTTCTTCCATGCCCCTGTACTTTTGATCATAATCTACCAAAGCCGCGAAGAGCTTGTACGCCAGGCCGCGCCCAATTTTATGAGCCTGTCCCTTGGCCTCCGCATCTTTAAGCCAATCGACTCGGGATTGTATAAGGTACGCTTGGCGATTCCACTCAGAGAGGTATTCTTCACGAGCGCCGAAGAAAACGGTGCAATTGGCATGCTCCACCTTTTCTTTATCAGAGCCACTTGAAAATATAAGATTTGCCCGCCGAAGACTTGTATCGATGGTTGCGGAGAGTGTCAAGATGTGCGACGTGGCATTAGGTTTGAGAATCAATGACTTCGGTACCGCCATGTGTGCCACATTCGTCACGAGATCCTTCACATCGGGATCAGCCAGCTTGTAGCCATAGTCGCAAACTGTCATGGCCATATCACCATACAGAGACTAGAAAGCTGTTAGCAAAAGATACCCACGCACGAGTTTCAAAACATACTGATGGGCACAGATATGCACCGTTGACCACATGACCCGTGACAAGAGGTCGGAGGTCAGGCCTGGTGAGCTCTGTTTCAGTGACGATGGTAACCACCTTGCCAGTTACATTCTCCTTCACAATATTGTGGATTGTGGTCGTGGAGAACGCCGCCTTTGCTGGTTCGGGAGCGGGAAGTGCACCCGCTCCTTTCGTCAAGCACCAATCTCCCTCGTATTGGATCCAGTAATTCTTGTCATCAAAGGAATAGCTAGGGAGATCAAGGAGACGGACTGCATGAGCGAAGTCCCGATGGTATTCGTTCCAGTCTATGTTGACTCCGGCGGTTTGTAATGAGCTTAGACTTCCACAAATCGTTCTGTACGCGTCTTCTTTCCGACGCAGCGAGGGTGTTGTTATCGTGGTAGCGCCGAAGGTAGCTTTGACTATCCCGGAACAAACGGGATGTGGTCCTACTTCCAGCCAGATTGTCTTGTCGTCAATTAGCCCACCATCCTGGGCAGATACAAGCCCGCCGAGGAAATTAACAGCTTCACGGGCATGATTTCGAAGATAATTGGGACCAATTGAATGAGCGTCGGTCACAGGTCGACCTAGGAGTGGGGAGATTAGGGGTACTTTTGCTTTTTGGAAACGAATGGCGGTAGCAATCCTTTCAAACTCATCCAAGATAGGGTCCACTTGTGCTGAATGGAAGGCAAAAGGCACTTGAAGTCTTGTGCATTTAAACCCTGCCTTAGTGAGGCTATCGGCGAGGTCTGCCATTTCCGTGGCTTTCCCGGAGAGAACAGTCTCACGAGGACCGTTTATGCAGGCAATGCTCAATACGATGTTTGTGTCCTGAAGGGCATCTGTGATTGAGGATACTGTACCTTGAACGGCCAGCATCGCGTGCGTGTCTGCCGTGCATTCTTCGACGAGTAACTGGGCCCTGGAGCCAACCAAATAGATGGTATCACTGACCGAAAGTACCCCGGAAACGCAGAGTGCGGAATACTCCCCTAAACTGTGGCCAATGAGCACGCTGGGGGCGATTCCCCATGATTCCCACAAACGTGCCATGGCAATCTCGAAGCAGACCAAGCCGACTTGGACCACCACGGGCGAAATTGATGCGACATCGGCCACACTGCCATCTATGAGGGGGATGAATGATGGGAAACCATGAATTCTGGTAATCCTGTCGAATTCCTCTATACTTTCTCTAAAATTGGACGAGTTCTCGTAGAGGTCTTTCCCTAGAGCGGCATAGTGGGAACCTTGACCGGTAAATGTAAATGCAACTTTGGGAGGCTCGGGTAGGACTGGGATGAATGTATCATTCATCCTACACTTCAAGGTGGCTTGTGCCTGTTGGATATCAGACGCCGTAATCAGCATTCGCCAGTTATGCTGAATTCGACGAGCAGTGGTAGTATATGCCAGATCCGAGATAGATGTATTTGGGTGTTCCTCGAGATAAGACATCAATCGCGAAGCGTTCCTAAACATTGCAGCCTTAGACTTTGCTGTAACGGAGACTACATGCATGGAGCGAGGATCAGTCACCGCTGGCTTGTATGCAGGTCCATCTTCCAACAGCAATCCGGTGTTGCCGCCAGCAGCGCTGAAATTGTTCACGAATATGCGTCGAGGCAAGCCTGGCTTCCCGCGAAGTGGGGTAGTATGAAAAGCAATATTGACATTCCGCTCTGCAAGATCCGTTGGAAAGGTTTTGTTGATGACATTCTTGATACCAACGTGTGGCGGGATCGCATTCTTCTGCAACATAAGGAGAACTTTGATGAGTGCAGTTACTCCAGATGCCGCCTCTCCGTGACCAACATTCGCTTTCACGGCGCCGAGGAATAGGGGCTGATCTGCGCTTCTCCTGCGATCCGCGGGTGCAAAAACGTTCGTTACGGATCGCATTTCTGTCCCATCTCCAGCTTGAGTACCTGTTCCGTGCATTTCGACATAATCGACATCAAGGGGGTCGACACCCGCCTTGTTCATAATGGACCGGTAGAGTATTTCCTGGGTTCCACCATGAGGATGGGTGATTGAAACAGCTTCAGCAGAATGATTGGTCGCTGTGGCAAGAATGACTCCCAGAATATTGTCCTTATCCGCCTGGGCATCTTCTAGTTTTTTGACAATGACGGTCCCGACTCCATCCGCTCTGCAATAGCCATCGGCATCGTTGTCGAAGGTAGCACAAGGGCCATTCTTAGAAAGAAATTGCCCCCGACTAAGCCCCGCGAAAATGTCACTATTGGTCATGCAAGATAACCCGCCAACTATTGCAGTATCGCAGTCCCCGGCCCAAAGCGAGGTGCAGGCAAGTTGAAGCGCAGCTGCACTTGATGAACAAGCAGTGTCAATATTAAAACTCGGTCCGCTGAAACCAAAATGATAGTTGATACGGCCAGGTCCAAACGCTCTAACTCCACCAGTGATGAAGTATGTATCAACGTCCTGGGCGGCGTTGATTTCTCTCCAGTCATCAGATGTCTGGCCATAAAACGTACCAATACGGTCCAGTTTTGTGGAGGCAGTCCGGTTGGGAACGTAGCCTGACATTTCAAGGGCCTCATAGGCAGTGGCCAGAGCAAGCCTTTGCATTGGATCCGTTTGGAAGGCTTCGCGGGGCGACATGTTAAAGAATCTTGGGTCGAATAGCCCTGGGTTTTCGATCCAACAGCCATAAGGTGTGTGGCTAGTATTTCTAGTCTTCCCTGTCAGATCAACATGTGTGGCTACATCGAATCGATCTTTTGGAACTTCTCTATGCACATCCAACCCATTCTGAAGAAGCTCCCACAGCTTTTCATGACTGGCAGCATCTGGAAATCTTCCAGCCATTCCGACGATGGCAAGTTTACCACGATTTGAAGCCCCTGAATTTTTACCACTTGGTATGCTTGGCTCATTCTTACCAAATGGTGTCCGTCGCAAAACCACCTCCAGATCTGTTTTGGCCTTGAGTGTGTTAACCAAACTACTCCCAGCGTGTGTGGGGCCGATTGGGATGACTAAACATCTTGAGCCTCTGAAGGTTTGTGCTTTAAGTAAGCACCCATCAAGAACTCGGTGGAACTGTAGAGGCTGTGTCAGGATGTCTTGGAAAACGCCCTTCATTAACCCCGAGGTTGTTTCTGCGTCATACCACTGGCCCGTGGCGGATGACAGAATTGGTATAACGGGCTTGGAAGCGTCCAGCGCGTCCAGGACCTCTGGATCGTCAAGACCGAGTATCTTTTCGGAATCAAGTTCCGGGTGGAGATGTGATGCATGATACGGGCTATACACATGGATCGGTAATGGTGCTGCTGCAAAAACATCCGACGCCCATAGCGTAGTCAAGGTTGATGGCGGCCCGCTGATGGCAACACTGGTGGAGGTAATTGCGCTAATGTATGCGCGGCCAGCAAGGGGGATGCCCTAGGAAACACTCAATTATCGTGTTAAGAGATAAGATTAGGTAAGTGCTCACCTTCGTTTCGTGGAAGTTACGGAGAGTCGTTGTAGCAAGTGCTTCACTGGCTCCGGGGACGACATATGTCCAAGGTTCGGCATTGTCACTAGTGCCGCTAAGGTTATCTCCCAACGTCGCAACGTATGACCCGGTTCTGAACGCCATGACTGTCACTTGTACTGCGATACGTACAAGTGCCGACAAAGATGGCGAGCATGCCACAGCAGCTGCTGCAAATAATCCAGTACATAATCCAACAAGACATGTTTCTGCAGAAGTGGTTGCATCTTCAGGCACCTTTTCCGCACGACTACCAATGCATGTCAGCATATGAATTGTGCTACTGGGTATTGTTGGGCTTACTCGAGGTAATATGCAAGTTGGGTGATACATAGCAGGGCGCTTTCGATGCCAGAGTGCTTCGTCCCCCTATCATGATATCTTTCATTGAGCTCCTCAATGTTTGTGAATATAGGTAGTTTCTTTCTCTCAATACTAGGAAGACAATCCAATTCATGGCAAAGCGCGATGCTCACTTGCTGAAGGAAGGCTCTGGACAACAAGCTTGGGGTGCCATAGTGGCATAAGTTGTAGAGGAACCCAAACGTGTCCAGTGACTGGTCCCCGAAAAGGAGGAAGGCCATCTTTCGAGAGCTCTCCGGCATCTTCGGTGATTTTTGATTTGACTGCCAAAGTATAGGATTCAGAGTACCTTAACTGCGAGGTCCCAGGCATTATATTGACCTTTGTTCAAGGAGAGCGGCGGATCAAGTTATGAGTGACAAATTCTTTGTGGCCGGCGACCCTGTGGCGCTGGTTCACAGGATCATCACGGGCTGGGATGGAGTTGGAAGGTGTCTCCATGGTTAGTATCTCGTCATCTTTGCAAGACCGAAACGGACAGGCGGATAGATGAGAAATCACTGTAAAGAAGATTGAGTTCGGCGAACTGTAGGCGAGGGCGTAATCGACGAGAACACGAAGGCAACCCATAATATTGAATAGACGCACCGAAGCCATCGATTAGGCGTTCCAAAGAGAATCTATTCGTCAATTGTCCGTTAGCTATTACTCCGTCGGACATCCGCATAATCTGGCATTCTGAATGCATTTAGGACTCAGAAGTCAGAGTATTGTGCGCTGAGCATCCTAAATAGAACGCAATAGAAGGGAGAAGTGGGGCATTCGGAGCTCCTCTTAAGCCTTACTCGTACTAAGTAAGTCTCAGATAAATATTTTCGGCGCAATTCCTTTGATAGTAGTGGCGCTCGTACGAAGTAAGCGGCTATGTAATAGGATTCAGAGGAAAAGGGGGCAATGATATAAATCATGACTAAGGCCGCATTAGAGACCCCTCTCGAACTATTTCTACAGGTTTGACCTTTGCCAATGTGCACAACATGAGGTAATAATATTGCTGGGTTGGAGTTGTACGGGCTGATATTTTCCGTACGAAGTACCAGGAGTCGAGAACTCGGAGGCCGCAGCACATGTCGTTCAGGGGCCCGGCGGGAGTCCGCCGAAACGCGCTGCAGGATCGCCGAAACGCTCCCAGGGTATATGTATGGATATGAAATGACAAGAGGCAAAGGGCCCACTAAGGGCAAACACCGAGACGTGCATATGTTGTAGAACGGAAGAATGTTCAAGAATTAAATCGATTTAAAGGAGTTGAGCCTGTTGCCTATTTGCGTAGGTTATCGTGATGAAGCTGAGATCAAAGTGATAACCCTGTACATTCTCCTGCATTTGTCTCACGAGGTTAATCTCAGAGCCATGCTTTGTAGCTGCGGCTGGGATCCGTAGACACCGCCTTGGGATCTCTCGTGGCACAATTCGTAATAAGTTATCTTTGGTAAGGTGGTATAAAACTGAAGATGACCCGGTCGCTGCGTGACAACCGCCGATTGCTAGAAATTTATGCAGTATGGACACATTCAAGATCTCTTTGCTCTCGATTCTAGTCTTGCTGCTCGTCTTTTATAGCTTTTGGTACAGGTCTCAGAAGACATTGCCGCCTGGTGTGCGCCAGCTCCCGGGTCCCAAAGGTTTGCCCACACCTGCCTATTCTCTTGTGACACAAAGGGGAAATGTAATCTGACAAATATTCACCGACCATAGGTCTGCCATTCATTGGGCGTGTTCATGATGTGCCCAGCGAGGCAACATGGCTAAAATTTTGGGAGTGGGCCAAGGAGTATGGGCCAATCTACCAACACGAAATTTTCGGATCCATCCACATTTGGATTTCATCTGAGCAGATCGCCAACGACTTGTTAGCAAAACGTGGATCGATATACTCTGATCGGCCAGTGATCCCTAATTTGCCAGACAACAGGACAAGTGGTGACTACCTCGCGTTGCTTGGTAACACTGGTAAGTTCAACAAAGGGGTGCTACCCCTGAGATCATAAGCAATTCAGAGAATTCAAAATGAATACTAATCGTATTTCAGAAACATGGAAAAGACAGCGGAAATATTCCCATCATATTCTGTCTCGATCACACACTGCGTCTCAGCACTCATATCCGACAATTGAACGTAATAGATTGCTTTACAAACTCTTGGTGGAGCCCTCGAAGTATGAATTTTACCTGGAGGAGTATACCGGGAGAACAATTTCTCGACTGGCTTGGGGCTCGGCTGACCACCAGCCGAAACTTAAGAAGAATGCCTTTGGGCTGCTCACGACCATCAGCCCAAGTGGATCCGTTCCAAATGTCGTCTCCTGGCTTACAATATTACCGACATGGCTGAGTCCATGGAAACAGGCTGAGAGAGCTCGGCATGCTGCGGAGACTGAGTTTTTTCGTAACGCGCTCAGGGCTGTCGAAGCCGCCTCGTTGACGGGAGAAGTTAATCCTAGTTATTCCAAGATGTTCTGGGAGGGTAGGGAGAAGGGCGGTTGGGAGGAGGAAGAGTGGACCCATGTGATTGGTATGATGGCCATTGCAGGTGCGTTGACCATGGCTAGCCCTTTGCAAACTTATATTCTTGCCATATGCCACCACCCGGAATGGCAAACCAAGATGCAGGACCAAATTCGACAAGTCTGTGGCGATCGCTGCCCTGAATGGAGTGATAGAGCTGATCTTCACGTTGTTCGAGCGGTAATCAAGGAGGTGTTGCGGTGGAGACCGCCTGTCCCAACTGGTAAGTTTCCAATGGGCGCTTCTTTGTTATACGCGGACGCTGATAGTAGCAGGAATTCCCCACCGATTGGAGAACGATGATATATATGGCGAGTATTTCATACCTGCTGGGGCAACAATTCATGCTCTTGAATGGTAGGAGACCCAGAAAATATCTGTGTTGGGCATGTGTTGACGGGGTGTTACAGGGGACTTTGCCGCGATCCAGAAAAATATCCCGATCCAGAGTCATTCCGACCAGAGCGCTGGCTAGACAGCTCATACCCGACATATCGCGAGCCGTTGACAACATATCCGAATCTCAAAAGCTACCATCAGTTTGGATTCGGACGACGACTCTGCCAAGGCGTTGAGATTGTCGACCAAGTGTTGTTTCTCGCAATTTCTGGCATGGCTTGGGCATTTGACATTCGGAAGAAAAGGAATAGGTTTGGAAATGAAATAGACATCCCGTGGCTCAAATACACGAGCTTATTGATCGCGAAGCCGGATTCGTTCGAGTTTGATATGACCGCGGCAAGTGAGGAGAAACGAAGGATCATCGAGGACGAAGGGAAGTTGGCGGGGAGCCGGCCGGTTGCCCAATAAGACAGTCCATTTCAAGGTTCATGCTAGCGATAACTGCGTGTTAATTAGAAAGTGCCGAACTATTAACAAACGGAGGTCCATGAAGGTGCAACGTGAAATGAGAATTCTTCGCGCCGCTTATATAATAAACAGACTCATATGACTTAATACTACTTTCAAGAAGTAACGTATATTTTTCTTAACCTCTCTATTACAATAAAGATAAAGGGAATTTAGTACGAGTTACGTTTTGGAGAAACATTAACAGACGCGTGGATTTATACTCGACTTCCAGAAATAAATATATAGACTAGCGTTACTGGTTCAGGCTTTGTATAAGCATGGCTTATTGTTGATTAATAGGACCCAAATTGGTACACTTAATACAGGTAATTGATTGGTCAGAATGGGTCATGGAATGGGGTAATTGAATTGATTAAGAAGCCTAATACTATAGGGTGAAAGCCTCACATATATAGGCAAATGAATGTATGGGGTCAGGTGATCAATCAGGTGACTCAAGGAAATAATACCGATAGTATCCGAATAGCTTCCCAGGGCTTCTATCATCATGTGCCATACTAATTAGTATAAGATGCGATGATATCCGTATATTCGGCTCATCGCGAGTACACATATCTCATTTCTCCTTTGTAGTAGAGAAGTACTAAGTGGGGTGCCTAAGTAACTTGACTAGCTGGCCAGGGGAACTCCCATAACTCCCATATTCTAACACTTATATATTCAGTCCTTTGAGATTATACTCTTGTAATTGGATTAATAGCCCTGATCTATACTTTGAGTTTGTGTCTTTGCTCTGAACCAGGGATCGATAATCTTCCTCACAAGGTATTGCTTACTTTTAGCCCAAGCCTAAGATGGCTATATCTACAATGTTGGTTGAGTGCCACCCACCTTAGCCATCACCTTAGCTGCATAGCCGTCATCCACCATTTGCTTAGCGACAGCAGTGCACCCGTCGAGGTCTTCCTTCGGCAGGCCGAGTTGACCGTTGTCCAAGCCCCGAGTGCTCTCGTAGTCGCCGTCGCCGTTAGGGTAGAAGATGCGGACGAAGGAAGCCATAGCGGCACCCATACGTCCAGACATGGGATCCTGAGCGTTCTTCATGGCCTCTATGCCCTGTTGGTAGCGCTCCTTGCTAGGCACTTTCTCAATGGTCCAATCCGAGTCCTTGTCGCCGGTGATGCGCTTCCAACTCTCGAACATGTCGAGCTGACTGACCAAGAAGCTGGAGATGACGAGCGGTTTGTTGCGCCACGAGTCTACCGTCAGGCTCGTGTCGTTGGCGTCTTCGGGCAGTTCCTTGAGGCTCAGCCACGCGGCAACAGCCCGTCCGCACTGTTCAAACGTGGTCAGGTTCACCTTGGTGGTGCCGTCGTCATACAGCGTCAGCTTCTTGTTGGGAAAGTCGAAACCAAACCAGAGCGGACCCATGGCGAGACTGTACTCGTACCATAAGCTGCAGATTAGATAGGTGTATGACAAGCCCGCAGCTTTGATTTCCGCAGTGATGCCCTTGATGTCGGGGCTCAGCAAATTCTCCCTAATGAGTGCTTCATTGGCGTCGTTTATGCCGAAAATGTTGGGCATAATGTGTGGGACGCCGGCTTTGGCGGCCGCCTGGACGATCTTGGAGTGGGCATCTGGCGGGGCAAAGCCAGAGAGGGTAATGATGAGTATTTGTTGGCCCTTAAGAGCGGAAATGACGCTCGACTCGTTATCATAGTCGACGGAGACCGCTTTGACGCCAGGTGGGACTTTATTCTCGCTGCCCAGGCGCGTCAAGGCGGTGACTGTGTGCTTGCCCGTTTTGACGAGGGCTGTGGCGAGGTGAGTACCGATTTGCCCGCTCGCCTTTGTCATGCATGATACATCAGCGTCTGTTTTCACAAGTGTACGAAATATTTACTAATAACGAGCGAGTCGAATAAGAGCGTAGGGCAGTGGCTTACCCCCACGATAGCTACTTGCTCAATGCGATTAGTAAATCCCACAGGCTGGTCTTTGGCGTACTTTGGTGCCATAGTGTCAGCGTTTTGGAGGCAATGGAAACAGGCAGAAAGAGTTGATTAATCTAGTAATAGAGGTGGAGGAGAAGTCCTTGTTATATACAGGTAAAAGCGGGCCGTATTTCATACAGGTGACGTATACATGAAACCCTTGAGTTTCGGTGTCGCCAAAATTCAACACATAGCTAAAGCCGAGTCGCTTCATTCTAAAAAGCAAAGGGAAGTTATTGTAGGGTGTTTCCAAAGCGGCTAAGCGGGGGTTTTAAGAGATGGGGATAAGGGGATAAATGGGGATAAGGAGATAAGGGAGATAAAGCCCGTGCCATAGTGGGTTGATAGCGCTTACAACTCGGAGGCTGAGCTAAAACGTGCAGGCCGCGGCCGAGGTCGCGTCTCAGCATATGCTCGAGTAGTACAGAAGACGCCGGAGCACCCTCCAATTGGCTAATATATATTAACTTATACGGTGATATATTAAAGGCATATTGATTGATAGGATTATCAATCACGGCCCGTTAGTTAATACAGCGATCAGTCAATTAGGGGGGCTTTAAACGACTTGAATCACGGCATCTCCGCTTCCATGTAACAAGATCACGGCATCTGCACTTCCAGGAAATAGTTAGTTTTGCATTTTGGATTAATTCTAAATACTCCCATTCTCTAGAAAATTATAGTTTGTTAATAAATAGTACTATACCTATCATCAAATTCTTGACTAATAATCGAAATTGACCAACCAGGCTTAGCAGATCCAAAGACAATCTACCCGAAAGATCTACGTGACTTGAAAACCATTCGATCCTTCCATTTGCTTAATTCAATATTAATAAAAAATCTTCCAGATTAGCGCAAAACACCTCATGACCTCTCTCAAAGATTATATAAAGCAAGAAAATTAATCATCTCTCCTGCAGTAGGAATATCGCTGTGTACAAGAGCGCGGAGGGAGAGGGCAATAGTGGTACTGGTGTGGGAGAGGCATTGCAAGTACAGCGCATTCTTGGGCAACATTGGGGCAAAACTCTTTTCGCTAGTATTATAAGGCCTAAGTGTTACCTAGATATAAATCTAATATTATATAAATATTTAACTAAAATTAAGATATTCAAGTTATACGAATATCTTACTAGAATTGAGGTATTCAAGTTATATAAACATTTTACTAAAGTTGAGATATTCAAGTTATAATAAATATCTGACCGAAATTGAGATATTCAACTTATATAAGTATTTTACTGAAATTGAGATATTCAAGTTATATCAAATTACGTAAATATCTTACTAGAATTGAAGTATTCAAGTTATACGAATATCTCACTAGAATTGAAATATTCAAATTATAATAAATATTTAACTAAAATTGAGATATTCAAGTTATATCAAGTCACGTAAATAACTCACTAGAATTGAGGTATTCAAGTTACATAAACATCTTACTAAAGTTGAGATATTCAAGTTATAATAAATATCTAACCGAAATTGAGATATTCAACTTACATAAGTATCTTACTAAAATTGAGATATTCAAGTTCTACCAGTACCTTGATAAGAATTGTGTCAGCAGTTTTGTCCACATTCTATGCTGCTCGCTCAGGACCATAGCATTCCGATGTCCGCACATGATACTGCGTTCTAGAACTCCTTGTTGTCCGCGGATGCGGCATATGTTCCTAGCTGCTTGATATCACCGTTCTCGAAGACTACCCGGTACTTGAAAGCGCCGCAGATAGCCATGGTAACGTCTGCACGTCTCTTTGCTCCGTCGTCAAGTATCAGGAATGTAAACTCGGGAACTAATGTGTGAAACGTGAAACGAATGGCTTGGGCAGATGTGAGACAGATGACTTGGGCGAGGAGAAGGGTGTCGATCATAAGGATCTTCACAATGGGATTGATGTCGGAGATATTTATAGTGTCGTCGTGGGGGCACCTTACCACACTGTGCAACGTGGTATACAGATTTGCGTAATCATCATTGGTGTACTTCTCGGCCTCGAACTTGTTCCACATAGCTTCATGTAAGGATATGTTCTGACACCTATTGGTGAAACGCTTATCACCCGACTTGCGAGATTTGTCGGCGGTCATACCCAAATCGTGAAGGTACTTATGAGAGATAAATTTGAGTGCATCATCGTTCTCAACTTGCCGCATATTGTCCAAGACAAGCTTGGGAAGCGTCTTTGAGGTATATTTTGACCGCTCAATGCCTAGAGAGCCGACTCTGATAATGAAAACATCCTTGATTCCCAGACGATTGCATTCCTCTTCGGTGCACTTAGCTGGTAGTGTACGTGTCGCTGAAGAATTCCACGTCCGTTACTTTTGCGAACTGGTTCTCAAGATCTGCAGCATAGACGTGGCGAACTTGCATTTGCAACTGGTCTTGCCAAGTTGCGGTTCTCGAGACGATGAAACCCGGCTCTGGGAGGGTTGGGCCCTCATAGGCTTTGAATATGTTCCCTCGAAGCAAGGTGTTTGCGGTAGGGGAGTCCTTGATCCAACGCTTCATGGGATGCTCCTCCTTATCGGCTTCCATCTTAGGCTTGAACTGCCTACGCCAAATGCCTTCACCCTCGTCTCGGCGAACGATGAAGGTGAATTTGATAGGTTCAGCTACACCAATCAAGCCATTGACGTCGCCTGCAAGATTGGACATGGAGGTGAAAAGGGACTCCGAGACTAGCTTCGGAATTGCAACTCCAACCATTGTAGGTATGCAGGATCGATCTGGAGATGGACGAAGGAAAATTTCTCAGCATTGAATTTGTCAATGTCGAAACCTGCAGGCTTTTGGAAGCCCTGTGGCAGTGACTCCTTCGTGACATGTACGATCTCGATCTCCGACATTCCCATAGGAGACATGTTGAGATAGATCTGATGGTGGCTGAATCCGTGCGGGTTCGAGAGCTCGGCTGGCTTGAGGGTGACTGGGTCTTGATAACGCGCAGCAACGACCTTGACTACCAGCTTTCCGAGAAGGTTCTTTGCACCATAATGTGGGTTGAGGCGTGCGACCGGGGCAATACTAGAGTCGTTGCCAGCCAAGGTGGCCTCGTTGATGCCGCCATAAGTCTTGCCGTTGATTGTCATAGCTGTGACGAAGTAGGGGGTGAACTCATGGATGAGTTTGAACGTCTCAGGTGGAGAAGGTGCTGTCTCGTTGATGGTACCATCTCCACTACTGCCGTTCACGTCCTCAGCGCTATTGACGTTCGATACGAATTCGTTGTTGGGGGTCGTCGACCTTGGTATCGAACTCACCCATCTTGCTCGAAGGTGAGATTGACGTGGATTTGAGGTGAGGTGATGATGAGCAGCAAATTGATGGGTGAAGTATGTGGGGGTTGGAATTTGAGTAACGAATTGACAAGGAGATATGATATATCGCTCTGCGATATTATGAAGGTGTCGTTGTGAGCTTGTTGCGTGGTGGTTGTGGGTTATGGCGCAATCTTGGGTGACTTTGGTGCAAAACTCTTTTCGCCAGTATTATAAGGCCCGACGGCTATTACCTAGATATAAATCGTGTAAATATCTCACTAAAATTGAGGCATTCAAGTTATATAAATATCTCACTAGAATTGAGGTATTCAAGCTCGGTATCGGAGATATATATAGGTAATAGCTGTAGGTGCCTGATTTTCTACTGAAAAGAGTTTTGCACTAAATTCGCCTAAGAATGCGCAATAGTGGGTGGAGAGAAAATTCAAGAATCGCTGTTGTGGGTTGAAATTACAGATCACGAGGCTGTCGGTCGAAATTGTTCGTGAGGCTGTTGTCAACAAACCTTTTGTCGGCTACCCACTTAGAGGAAGCGACGCATTCACCATCAAGTCAGATGACCACGAAGTAAAATTTGCAAAGGGCCGCCGACAAGAAGTACCCTTTCCGGCCAGTAAATGCTAGGATGGTCGATTCGGCACTGATCTAGGCAGTATTTAGCCCGTTGCAGATCCAGTCAAGTCAGTTTTACGTCGTAGCTCAGGACGGTATGCTGCCCTTTCGTAGGTTTCTTGCTTTATCGTAGATATGCGTATTCGCCGAACTCTGGGGGAGTGTGATGTTCGTCGCCGTTGAGCTTTATGCTGGCCTGCTGAGCTCTCAAGCTTTACTTGTGGGGATCGATTCGGTGCTAAACATCATTAGCTGCCAACATCATCTTCTAGGTCAGAAAAGTCAGACTTTGCCTCTCTTCATTCGATCGATGACCACCAGCCGGTCGCCTTCGATCTCGCTCCCCTGTGGCAAGGTTGTTTGGGCGTTAGTGACTGGCGCCATCTTGTAAATCCCAATGAGAGCAAACTTCTAAAATAGTTGTTACATTGAAAATCAGGAATTAATAGTTAAACGTCCTAATATTATTAGGGGCTGACGTTGATGCGGCTAATCGCTTCGATCGCTTCGACCCGCTTCGACTATACATGGATATTTTAAGAGGCTGGTCACATGATCTTAGCTGTCGCTTTCCTCTTCTTTTCTTTGGTTCTTTTGGTTTCGTGCAACATCGAAGTCCCGTTAGGTGTGTGACGGACATGGCGGAGATCTGCGTGGCGCAGAATCCGCAAAAGCAACCGTCATTTCCATGGACGCCAGAAGAATTAATGTAAACCCAAGTACTCGTACTTTGTATCATGCAGTCTTTCATTCATCGGCTATCCTCTGAGAGATCGCAGGTGCCGACAGATATACCAAAGGGTTCCCCAGATCGTAAAGGAGCTTACGTCGGTGGAAGGCGGCGAAACCCGAGAAAACCAACTTTTCTAAGTTGTTCTTCTGTAGGTAGGTTAACAAGTTATATTCGCAGAAATGAGTTGTACGTTGTACTCCGTCCCTGGGGAAAAGGATACATTCATAGTACCTGGGCACGCTAGGCGGGGTGCTCTGGGACTAGGGATACCAACTCGACCCGTTTAAATCACCAATGGTCCCTCAGCCAACCAGAATCTTGGCCAACCCCATTTCACATCTAAACCCTTGCTAGCGCCTGTACTCCGCCATATGATTGTGGGGGTTGGTGTGGGGTAGATAAAACAACTCAAGAACGGGCCGCAATTCACAAGAGAGAATGGAAATATGAATATTAGCAAGATATCAGTTTAAGTTTTCAAAAACGACAAGTTAAGTGACCTTGATAGTAGTGTATCCCGCACACAATCTTAGAATACGAATCGTGCAAACCTAATGCAACATAATTTGAACATAGAATAAAACATAAGTAGTTGTATGTATCGTGGTCTTGGTTTAAAAATAACTTGGCAATCTCTGATATACTTCAACCTGGACGCGGTTAAGCTCTTGTAAGCTAGGGTGGATGCAAATCGCAGCTCAGCCTTATGTCACGCCTTTCAGATCTATCACCTGTTACGTACGAAGTAGGTAAAGGCAGTATACAAGCGCTGGCCCCAGAGCTAGATAATGTCTTCTACAAGCTATAAAGATTAGCGCACAATTACTATCTATAAGACGGATATAGGTGTAGGCGGGTAATGCTTGCAGACCCCAAACTAGATCAGCATTAACCAACACTTCCGATATCGGCTCCGAGATACAGTAAGTCTAGGAAGGGGCCATCTGGGCCTCACACCGACATGAACGAATTGGGGGTTCGACACGTGAGTGGCTTACTGTAGCAAGGCGAGCAGCTTGGCTCCCGAGTGCCTGGGATAAAGATATATCGACCTCACGCGTAGCTCCCTCCTTCTCTCTTTAGACGAACCAAAATATAAGATCCAGATCCTCCGCAATTGACCCCTCACGGGCGCCACCCTCACTCCGCAAATACTTTGTATTACTAAGACGTAGTCGAAGATGTTTGCTCTAGTAGGATACATGCTATACGATCTCCTCGAACGTCTCCGGAGAGAGCTACATGTAGGCTAGTAATAACGACAATAGGTGAAGAATCGCAACGAAAGCTAGTATTATACGTAAACCGAGTTACTCATATCCTTACTCAAACTCAAACCGTTCTTCCGTTCTTCGAGCCGACAGAACCCTTCCAGGTTTAGGGCTCTAACCCACAAAACCGCATCATCCGTCCGCGTGTTCGCCCTCCGGGTACCCAGTGAATCCGGCTTACCCCACCATTTTTACGCGCACTTTCATTATTCTTCCAACACATCTACTCCCTGGACGGTAACCCAATCTAATCATCCAACAGATCAGTCTTCATTTTCCCTCCTCGAATCGTCGCTATGTCCTTACATGTTATTAGTCAACTTGGGCGTCAGTTTGAAACTGATGAGGATTACAAACCCCCAGATGATGCTGAGGTTGGAGCTATCCAGCGGGTGTTTAAGGACCGGGGCGGACTGACAATCAACACTGAGCTCGTCCTATTGACAGTAACTTCGTCTAGTCCAAGTGTCAAATTCCGTCGTCAGATACTATCTACGTTACGATCATCACGGGAAGATATCATCGCCTTTGGGTTGATTTGTCGGGCGGCGCTGGTGATTTCGCGTTTATGGGCTGCTGCCAACGAAACTGGAGATTTCGCCACACGACCAACAGCTTTTCACTATGGTTAGTATCCATCACCTCCTATTATAACCGGCTAACAGTTAAAAGAGGATATACAGCCTCATCATATTATTTCCTGGAATGATACCTTCGGACTAGTACGAGGCCTGGACTGCTATCGCCTCCCCCCCGGCAATCGGTCGGCAAAGTTTAAAAGCGATGTGAGACAGAGAGACTGGAACTATTGTCTATTACTCAACCAGTTCGCTCCACAAAACCCTCCGGTTGCTCATATTTGCCCGTATGCATGGCGACCAGAGCCCACCCCCATCAATCAGGACCCAGAAGAAGCGGCAGCAGAAACAACAGACAAGGACATCTTGAAGTGTACTATTGTCGGCTGCTTTCTTGCAGCGTTCTTTGGAGAAAAAGTCTACGATCAAATCAGGGATCTTCTGCTTGTAGAGAATCCAAGAAATGGGCTACGCTTGGACTTGAACCTACACCGCGCCTTCGACAATGCGGGATTTACTCTGGTTCCCGACCTGCAGACAATCCACCGCGATGCACAGACTGGGTCAATAACCCAGTATGATGTTATAGTAAAATCACATTGGTTATTCTACACAGACATTTGGCCTGGCAGTCGGGGCTTCCGTACCGACCGCGTAGTAAACGAGTCTGGTACCACTGTCGAGGGTGACTTGAAGCACAACTCGAGAATCAGAATCGAGCGTGCGCAACCCGATGTACAGCATGAGCTGCCGCATCCGGGCCTATTCCTAGTCCATGCAACAATGACAGAGCTCATTATATTCTCTAGTCTTGCTATGCCCAAGCTAGCTAATAATAAGCATTCTGCGCCTCCATCTACTAGCCCTAGCTCGCTGAGAGGAACCCCCCAAAGAACTCCGACGCCAAGAAAGCCCCCCAAACCAATAGCATCATCGCCACCCGACTCATCACCACCCAACCCTTCAACATCAGGCAAGCGACCAGCAACGAGTCCACCGGCTGGTAAACATGATTCCAAACGTCAACAGCGACCGGAAGAACCATTGACGCCTATCCAATTTAGCTCTCCACCCGGTGTAGCAGAAGAGCTCGAGGCAGATCACGAGGTTGTAGATGAGGACTACGATAGCTATCACGAGTCCGACTATGAGGCAGGAATTACCCGGGGACAACGAAAGGCGTTTGATCAGCATATAGATAGGCTCTGGAGAGAAACTGTTTCGACACCAGAAAGCCTAGCGAGGGTTGTGAACATGTATGCCGATCCGTGGGCGGATGGCAGTCTTCCGGAATACTAATAAATATCTTAATTCTAGTGAGATATTCGCGTGACTTGAATACCTCAATTCTAGTGAGACATTCGCGTGACTTGGTACAACAGCACCATGGTCGACGGTACCAATGGCCTCCCAAAGCCCAGCGACGTCAAATTTGTGGAAAGCATTCTCAAGGAGAAATTCGACATCAATGGCAACTTCGCTGTTCTCAATGTGCGAAAGAGCAAGTCCGCAGTTGAAGATGGGGGTCACTCGTTGTACAATATGCACCACCAGGTCGTCGTTATGCAGATCGCCGATGCAGTTCAGAAGGGTTTGCACACCATCGAGTTGGATTTCGATAAGAAGGGGTTTCAATTCATGCACATCTCCCCTTACAGGGCAGAAGCTGAGATGGTGGCATTGCAATTGGATAAACTCAACGACAAGCGATTTAGCAGCCAGTCCATTGATAAAGTACAAGGAATCACTGTCAACGGGCTTGTCATTGTCAGCGTTACTGCTGATCTTCAATTTTCCAAGTTCGTGGGCAATTTACCCCGTATGCTTGTTGCACTTTCCCGCCAAAAATGGGGCCTCGTTATCATCAAATCCGAAGCATCCACGGACCCCAAGACTTACGGCTTGAACTCCGGAGTCTATATGAACCGTCACCGTACTACGGCCATGTGGTATAAGCTTGTTTGCGCTGCTGAATCCGCTGGATGCCTCAAGACAATTCCAGCCCCGAGCATTGAGGCTTGCCGCAACTGTGATGAGATCGGCCATAAGTGGAATGAGTGACCCAAGGAGAATCGAGGAAAGCGTTGTTTTAACAGCTACCTTTACGGTCACAAGATACGTGACTGTCCCGAGGTCAAGAAGGCTCCTAGGATCGATCCGAGCACGAAGGATCATGACGGAAATAACAAGAACGGTCAGACTTGCAAAAACTGCCACTTGTCCCAGCATTTCTCAAGGGAGGTCATCCACTGCAACGATTGTAAGACTTGCCAGGACCATGGATGGGAGGACTGCCCTGTCTATAAGTGCAAGTTCTGCGAAATGGTGGGACATCGCGAGAAAGGCTGCGTTGATCTACCTCCTTGCAAGAGGTGTGGTGGCGATCGCAACATTCGTCGGTGCGATGTCAAAGTGAGCAAGTTCAACAACTCAAATCAACCTGTTGAAGATGGCTCGCATCTTGCCCGCTTTGAGAGGGCTTAGAACTGTGGATCTGAGGAGTACGAGCATCAGCAAGACCAAGACCAAGACCAAGAGTAAGTCGTCGAGGCCGTTGATGTCGATGATGGATTCGACTGCAAGGAGATACGGGTATCTTCAGCATAGAAATGGTGCGGCTAAAGGGTCTCTAGCTCTCGTGTTTTGCTCGAAACTTTATACGTCGTTACGGCGCATTCATGTACTTTAACAAGGCTGCTATATTCTTTAGCAACAGACAAGAATAGAAGTAAACGAGAAAAGATGCGAGTTCGGAAGATAACTGCTGTGTCCCAGCCCATTAGTGGGTTGACATCTCAAACCCATCCTATGGGGCCACATGCTGTACGCTACATAAATATCTCAATTTCGGTGACATATTCATGTGACTTGAATACCTCAATTCTAGTGAGATATTTATATAACTTGAATACTTAATTCTACTAAGCTATAACTTAAATATCTTAATTTTAGTTAGATATTTACATAGTATTAGATTTATATCTAAGTAATAGCTATTAGGTCTTATAATACTAGCGAAGGGAGTTTTACACTAAAGTTGCCTAAGAATACACTATAGTCCTCCTCTTCAATACTTGTATTTTTTTCTTATTATTTATATAAAAACTATTCGCACAGTAGTGTAAGCTACCGTAGCTGCAACGACCTCAAATAGCCTGTTTATCACCAACAGCGATATTAAGAAAACAAACATGCATACGAAGCTTATAATAATTCCTAGCCGGAGATAGCAGGATCTAAGGGAAGATTCTTAGATAATAGGTACATTTTTGTTTGTCGAGGCCTAGCATCCACAGTGACTGCGGTGAATCCTGAGAATGAACTAGGCTTGGCATCGCCTGGAGTTTATCTGCTTCTTCAGGATTGCTCTCGGCATAATCGGCAGAGGGTGCTCTCTGCACAGCGTAACCTTGACCGCTGAGCTTTTCCTCTTATGCCTCTAGTCTGTGAAGAGGTGGAGTCTGGAGCCATGAACTCGGCGTTGGAGATCTGCACCCCGACTGCTCTCACACCAGCTTCCGTCACGGTTGCTCTATCATCCACAACTATACAATCCTCACATATAGTTTCTTTAGCTCGCCTAGCACTTCGTATGGCCCCGGAGCTCGGGGCTGCACCATTCTGAGTCGACATTAGCAAATTTCCAATACGCTAGAGGGATTGTCCGACGTCTCTACCCTCGGCAATGAAGTGGTCCTGAATGCCTCCTTTATATTTTGGCTGCGCTTACTATCAGGCGTATCTTCCTGAATGGCCCTACACATAAAGTGAATATATATTGACTTTTGGGCCGCCCCGTTACTCAATATTGACGGATTGGATATATTGCCACCTAATTGGTCAATTTAATATACAATTATTAGGTCCCTGCCCTGCCCTCCTGAATTGCCCTGGCCTTAACTAAGGCCACCATTGTTCTAGTATGACCCCGTGATATAGCCCCGTCACACGCTCCTAACGCTCTTAACACTAGTTTCGTTTAGTTTTATGCCTTAGAATAGATACGGTATTCAATTGCTTTTCGTCAGCTATCGATACTTAGGATTATTATCATGAGATCAATCATCATCTTCGGCAAAATCAAATCACAATACAACCTATTAGTGATAGCCCCCAAGGGAGCCGCGGAACGTAGCTATCCGTGGTGCCAAATTCGGCGTACATGTTTTATGTAGGGTGTGTCGCAGCAAGATTCCGGGGTATTAACCAAATAACGTACTATAAGTAAGGTTAATTATATTACTGCCAAGCTCCAACCCCGTCATATTGCAACCAATATCGAGGCCATGCTTTGGATACCGAGCGCCACTACGAAGCTTGGATCTAACATACTTCGCTCGAACATGCTTTATTTTGTCTCTCCTAGTTGTGGATATCTGGTCTCGAGACAATTAGTATTATTAAATCTCGCATCAGCTGCCTCCGAACTCCTCTGTATCGGTTGGAATACAATCTAAATACGGTCCGATGGTATACTCCTTGGCTTTGATTGGTAGGGTTAGAATGAAACATACGGCTTCAATTCCCGAGTACTCCAGCTGTGTGGAAATACTGTTATATAACTAGGTAGATAGCTCCTACAAAGGCTGTGCAAAATATTTGTCGAGAGTACTCAATCCCGAATCTTATTCTTCCCAAGTCACCATGAAGACACACGCACTCCTCCTGGCCGCTCTTGCGGCCTCGTCGGTTACTGGCCATACTATCATGCAAAAGATATCTGTGGGCGGCGCCGATCAAGGTCAGCTAAAGGGCGTCAGAGCACCTGATAGCGATTATCCAATCCAGGATGTAAACGACGGCAGCTTCGCTTGTAACAAGGACATCAAGCACCAAGATAGCACCGTCATCAGCGTAGCAGCTGGAGCCAAGGTTGGTGGTTGGTGGGGTCATGTTATCGGAGGTGCCCAAGGTTCAAATGACCCAGATAATCCCATTGCATCGAGTCATAAGGGTAAGTGATCATAAAACTACCTTGGGTCATTCCAGCAGTATCAAGAACTCGCCGTAACTAACATACTTACTACAGGACCTATCATATATTATCTTGCAAAGGTAGACAACGCAGCAACCACAGGCACCACAGGTCTTCGGTGGTTCAAGGTTGCCGAGGACGGGCTTTCAGGAGGCCAGTGGGCTGTTGACAGGATGATATCTGGTGGAGGCTGGCACTACTTCACCATGCCTTCATGCGTCGCTCCAGGCGACTATCTCCTGCGCGCGGAGCTCATCGCCCTACACAGTGCCGGATCATCCGGCCAAGCACAGTTTTACATGGAGTGTGCACAAATCAGAGTTACAGGCTCAGGAACGAACTCTGGTTCAAACACAGTCAGCTTTCCGGGTGCATACAAGGCAAGCGACCCAGGAATTCTCATTAACATTTACGACAACAGTGGGCAACCCTACTTGGGCGGAAAAGCGTACACAATTCCAGGGCCTGCAGTCCTTGATTGTGGAAGCAGTGCAGGATCTACTCCAGCGACAAATTCAGGATCTAGTAGTGGCGGAGGAGCTAGTGCAGTGTTGTACAGTCAATGCGGAGGATCAGATTGGACTGGCGCTACAACTTGCGCCGAAGGGACTTGCCAAGCGTCGAATGAGTGGTACAGTATGTCGTCTTGCATTTTAACACCCCCTTTGGCCATCGTGCTAACCGTGCTAGGTCAATGTATTCCAAAATAGCCAGAAGCGAAGAACAAAAGGAAGAGATTTAGGGGATGATCGGCCTAATAAACCCTTTTAAAGGAACAGATGTTAAGTTCCTTTGAACTATTAAAGTTTATCTATTTATACATAGTTGGAAATGAACTGAATTGCTGGCTCAAATTTTTATACTCGTAGAGGACCTAGCCCTCTTAATTACCCTCTTTACTAATATAATAACTCAAATATATCCTAACTGTCCTTCTATTAAAGCCTAAGCCTCTTACTAAGATTTTAGATTATTATAATCTAGTATAATAACCGAAATATATAGGTCGACTAACTCGACTAGTCGGAGCACCTATTTTACTTGTAATTAGTAGTACAAGTTTTCAATGAATAGATAGCTTAGTTATACAAAGCTTAGAGATTATAGATACTAGTACATCTGCGTTTTTATAAAGTATCATATACCTACCTAATACCAGCCTGCCTGCCTGCTTGCCAGCTTGCGCATCTCGATTACCTGTATTCCTGTGTGCCAGATCAGCCTCTGCCACTGTAATTTGTATGGGAGGAGCATACCTTAGTTATAGAGTGGAAATGCGACGCGTAGAAGTACGACGTGTCGAGCTGTCAAGGAGTTGGAGGCCTTGTAAACGATAGAACGAGTTGATTGATTCTAGTAATAGAGGTGAAGGAGAAGTCTTTATTATATACAGGTAAAAGTGGGTTATATTTACCACAGTAGGTATACTTTTGAAAACTCTGTAAAAGCCCTGATACTCGATAGTACCGAATCTCAACAATTGCCCTAACTACATGCGTCAGCCTACATTATAGTACAAAGAACCTTCTCGGAAGGTTAGTAGTCAAGGTCGTCGCTGCGCGTTACTAAGATCTAGTTATCCTCAAGCTCTTGAACCTGCACGGATATAGTCACCATCAGCTCTATCTCAACATATCTCCGATAGGGATGTCGGAGATCAAGATAGTACACGCCACGAAGGAGTTGCTTCTGGTGAGATATCCGTACAAGTTGAATTCCTCAATTATAGTGACGAGCACCTTCACTGCCGTAGTGGCCGTTGGCACAGCTCCCAGACAGGAAACCCGCAACAACCACACAGCCAACCCAAATGCCGGAACTCCTACTACAATGTGTACACTGAACTACTGCAATAGAGCCAACGGCCTGCGCCAGGGCAGCTTCTGTATTGGCGGACTGGGCAGCAGACCGGAAAGTGCGGCCTGGGCGTAGGATTGTATTACGGACCGGAGGCAGACGGGTAAGAGCTAACATAGCATTAGTAGGGCGGGCAGGCAGGGCAGGCAGCGGATCTGTTAAGGTCAGCAATAATCCGTAAAAGTTGTGGCAGTTCAGCTTACTTAAGACAGCAGCGGCAGCCAGGGAAGAGGCAGGGAGAACGACAGCGACCTCAGCAGGGGCAGGAGCAGTGGCAGATAGATCTGTTGCAGTCAGTATAAAGTCCGTAAAGTTTATAGCTATTCAGCTTACGAGCAGCAGCGGCAGCATTTGGGGGGGAGGCGGCACCTAGCAAAGGTGAAGCTGGGGCAGAGGCAGATTCTGAGGCTGCGGATGTCAGAATAGCTTTGCAGATAAGCTGTAAATCAACTTACGGGACAGGGGAGGCATAGTGTTGTTGTTGCTGTTGTTGTTGTTGTTGTTGTATAGGGGATGGAGGGAGCTCACCTCTACTAAACAGACTATACCTAATCCAGCCGGCATTATTACAATACAACTATCTACCCAATCAAATACTGCCATTATCAGCACAATAGCAGGATCTGCCCAATCAGGAGTTTCTATTAATATGACAATAGTAACAATCCCCTATTCTAAGTGAGCACATGACTTACGGTCACATGATAAGTATTAAGACCTTAATTGTTGCCCACGGGCCCCGCAGGGCGAGCCTTTCCCAGTAAGAATCGCACACTTACAGCCCGCGAGCTTGCGAGCCGCCGTAGTGCGATTATCTGGGTACGGCTCGTAGTGAGATATTCATATGATTTGAATACCTCAGTTCTAGTAAGATATTCGCGTGACTACCCGGCGTGACTTGAATACTTTAATTCCAGTGAGTAGGAGGCACGGGGGAGGTTGCGATTGTAGGCGGCCAAATGTTTTCGAGCGTGGAGGAGGTGAAGGCGTTCCTGGACGAGGTCTTAGTATAAGACTGGTACCAGGCTTAGAAACAAGTTCTAGAGGCGATGATACGCTACCACGGCCGGTCCGGGGGAGCTCATCGAGGAGGTGTTTAGATATATTGAGAGGAGCTGGGCGTTCCGACTACACTTGCCGGAGGCCCAGTTTATAGAAGAGTGGCGGGAGGTCCAGGAAGTGATCAGGGAGAACGGCGCCAGAAGAAATCGGCTACTAGAAGCAGCTAATGCGACTACAAAAGCATGGACGAGCGACAAGGCCCTGGCATAGCTGGCGGGCAGCTGACACTCGGCCAGCTTCCTTGCGGCCTGTAGACAGCTCTCCGAGGTTATGAGCTTCGACGAAGCAAATCAACGAGTAAACGACGAGGTAGTTAAGCATATTCACGTGACTTGAATATAGGTACGTAAATTCTAGTAAGATATTCGTATAACTTGAATATCTTAATTTTAGTTACCTAGGTAGATATTTATATAATATTAGATTTATATCTAGGTAATAATAGTCATAATGCGTTATAATACTAGTGAAAAGAGTTTACACCGGGGTCGCCGGGGGACCACGGCTGACTCTACTAGTACGTATATAGATTGGTGTTCTGAGCCAGGCTTGGCGTAAGCACAACTCATATAGAGCCCACAAGGCTTACATTCTTGTAATTAGATTAATCGTTCTCCGATCTATACTTTGAGTTGCTCTTACTTTGACTACTATCCGCTTATAGAGTTGCTACGTTGGCTTATTCGTTGTCTTATAATCCTAACAGCGTGCAATTTCCTCTTCCCCCTTCCCCCCTCCTAGAGATACCTCACCAACTCACCGCCATGACGGTGACCGTGAGTGAGCCTTTAGATAACAATCTGTCCTCCCTCTGGCATAGCGCCTGCAAGGACTATGCTAGGGACACTGGAATTACGTTGACGGATGAGCGTTTCCCTAAAGTCCAGGGGCCTGAGGATTTGTCTAGCCAGCTAGATTCTGAAAAGGACAATTTTGAAGATTTTCGGATGAAAAAACGGCCCCTTTTCCATGCAATGCAGATGGTCGTGGCGCCCTTTGAAAGTTGGGGTGACCTGATCGCTGGTGTAGCCTCTGCCGCTTTCCCTCCAGCATCGTCGATTATGGGCGCGATGCTCCTTCTGGTCCGGGCGGCACGCAGAGTTAGTGACGCTTTCAACGTGATCATCGACTTATTTCATCAGCTGGGCAACTTCGCTCAGCGTCTGGCCTCATACAATGGGGTGCTCCTCAGTGAGGGAATGAAAACGATCATTGTAAAAGTGTTAGTCAATTTCCTCCGAGTTTGCGCAGCGTCGCAAAAGCTCTTGAGCCAAGGTTCATTTAAGGCGAGATTTTCAAAGTGGGCAAAGAACATGCTTGTTGAGGATACGTCGATTAGCTCTCTGCTAGATGACCTAGCGCAGCTGACAAGCCAGGAACATATGATGGTGTCTGCTCAGTCGCTTAATCTCACCCATCAAGCCCTGAGAAATACTGAGGAATTGCTCGGTAGAGACGATCGTAGAAACGACCGTGAGAGGCTGGAAAGGGTCAAAGCAGCATTAGATCCAGTCTCTGCATCTGGCCAAGTCTTCTCTTCCATCACCCAGAATCGCATACCGGGATCCGGCAGCTGGGTTGAAGATAGGATTCGGTCCTGGTGGCAGGGATCTCACCCGCTCCTCTGGCTTCACGGTGGCCCTGGGGTGGGCAAATCCCATCTGGCATCCAAAATCATCACCGATCTTTCCAACGAGAAGTCATCCGTCACCCCTGCGCCCGTGGTTGCCTCTTTCTTCTATAAGAACAACGATGTCGACTTACGCTCCCTCAACAAAGCTCTGCGAACGCTGGCATGGCAGGTGGCCATGCAACAATCGAGCTTTGCGGTGCATGCCGAGGAGTTTTGCATAAAAGACGACCCTGAGAACAGCTACGTCGTTTGGGAGAAACTCTTTCTAAAATACTTTACCGACGCTCCATCGGACATCGCAACGTGTTTGGTGATAGACGGCATTGATGAGGCTAGTACGGAGGAACAAGAAGTCCTTTTCAGTCTACTGGAGAAAACCTTCTTAGCAGAAGACGATATGAGCCGAACCCTTCCTTTACGAGTCGTACTCCTCAGCAGAGATTCGGTACGCGGCATGTTCGACGAACATTCGTTGAGCTGGATTCCAGAGATTGAAGTCGGTAATAACCAGAACAAGGACGATCTCCACCAATACGTTTCTCAGAAACTACAGACGACCAAACTGTTTCGCGGGTCTCCTGAATTTCAGGAGGAAATTATCAACAACATCAGTCAGGAAGCCGAGGGCCTGTGGGAATGGGCTAATCTTGTCGTCAAATCTGTCCTGCGCTGTCGAACCAAAGAGCAGATTCGAAAGATGGTTAGGACAATGCCGCGAGGGATTAGCGCAATGCTTCATGAAGAGCTGCAGCGTCTGAATAGAGAGCTGTCCGGGTTGGAAGAATTGTCTGGAGATGAGGCATCAGACGGGGAAGGAACTGCCACACAGATTGACCAGCTTAATGTCCTGCTCTCATTTGTCGCTTTGGCCCAAAAGCCATTAACTGTTCGTCAGCTTGATATTATTCTCGAGCTCATTCTGAAAGAGGAGTTCCTGAGTCTTGAAGATGATATTCGCACAGTTTACTCCTCTCTGTTTTCCATCAGAGCCAACGATAGTCAAGACGGCTTTGATGAAAACAGTGACGTTGTAATACTACGGCATAGCTCCTTTTATGATTTTTTCAGGACATCTGGGGAGCCCGGACCCATCCATGTTAACGTCGATCGAGCGGAAGCGAACTTCCTATACGTTTGTCTCTATGCTCTCAGAGAGAACTACACGCCCTATTCAGAGAGATTCATGGAAGGCCTCTCGAGGTATGCTGAGAAGTTCCTGCCGTCACATCTTTCGCGTGCGAATCCCGAAAAGGCAGGAAATCTACAAGGAAAGATTTCCGCCTTGCTTGCCAGTCTGTTCAGCAAAGGGCAAGATACAGAGTTGTTCATTAGCGAATATAAAGTTAAGGAGTTTGCTTCATATTCGTTCTACCCAACGTGCGAGTTAACAGAGCTCGGCTCCTACTGGCTGGACGCTCAAGATCGGGATACTGCAAATAAGAGGGCTGAGGTTGTACTCAGTTGGCTTCTCCCAGATTCAAAACAGATGTTCGTGGACAACGCCCTATCTTCAGCGGTAGCAAGTGATGCATGTCCCTTCACAGTTCTCTTATCACTTATGGTATCGTCCTGGAGTCAACGCTGGCTAGAACCAGACGAAATCAAGGACGATGATGGATTACCTGCCATCGCCCCCGCCATTTTGACAGTATACAATGCAATGGCAACAGAAATGAAGGAGTCTAATGTAGACGGTTTAACAGCAAAGGTATCAAACGTAATGTGGAATTACAGAGAACCTGCCAGGGTCTTACTTCCTGCCGAGTCACAAAAGCTTCAGCAGACACCTATGTGGCATGCGCGAGTCGCTCAGGCACTGCTCCTACATCAGTGCCATGTGCCAGCGCTTGACCATTTCCAAATTTCTCTGGACGAGAACCAAAAAACTCCAACATTCAGTTCGCAATCCCTATCTGTCATCCACAGAGACATGGCTCGTGCATGTACCGAGATGGCGAGGCACAAAGAAGCATTAGAGCATTCTGAATTATCGGAGACCCTGCACAGCACCCTCAAGGAGAGTGATGATCGCTTCGCTAATGATGCTATCGATGACTTGCTAAACAAGGCGCAAATGAAACACCATGCAAAATTGACAGATGATGCAATTGAAACCGCAGAGGAAGCTTGGAAACTGATACTAAAAACGAAAGGCGAGGACCGCGATACTCGTCTTGACCTGCTGCCCTTCTTCTCGATCTTCCTGGAACTAAACCAACCGCATCGTCTCCGGTCGGTGTTTGATTTTGCCTTTACACATTTCGAGGAGCCAGTCGAGAGTAAAATCACTGGCAGGCCTCTCGATTTTGAAAGTTTCATCCTCGACTGTTTTATTTTTCGACCCCGCATAATGTATAGGGTCCTTCACTACGCCCTAGCTCATGGTGATCAGCATTATCTTGATCTTACCGCCAGTGCCCTAAAAAAAGTCGACACCGAGCATGATAGCCCTGAAGAACTCAAATACCTCTTCGCGACGGTATTATTTGAGAAGGGGCGGAGGGATGTAGCGGTACAGGGCTGGTACGAGGTTGCCTCCCTCTCCGAAGTCTCCTCCTTTAAGTGGGATCAGTCTTCTCGCATACGGTCAATAGGCCACCTAGTTGCCTTGTGCCTAGATGATGCTGATATCCCTTTCTGTGAAAGGCCGCCTTTGACCATGGACGGAACTACTGAATTCGGCGATGTCTATCTGGTACTCGCGAGCTGGTTGCGAGATCATGGGGATATCACCAACGCTAAAGATGCTCTCCGCTGGTGCGTGAAAGAATGTATCTCGTTGCTATCAGATGATGATCCTTCCAACGACATCAATGCCTTCGTGAGGCTTTTTAGGACATTTCTGGCCGTTACAGATAGTGATGAAGACCTTGGAGCGGCCTTATATTTGATCAAGCAAAGTACCGAGCCACGAAGGAGGGTGGCTCGTAATAGGACAGATGCTGTAAAGGCATTAGACGGTGATGGGCAGGTTGACGTCTCTAGAACGCTCGAAAATGTACAATTGACAGACGACGAAGATCAAAGCCCAGATGGTGGCGATGAGGATGATATAGACGATGTCTTATTTTCTGGGACCGTGTGCGACCCTTTGACCGAGTGTTGGAGCTGCAAGCGGGAAATCGGGTCCATACACCACTGGTATTTCTGTCGCTCTTGCCCGTTCTCCACGCTATGTTGGCGGTGCTACCGCCAGTTTAAGTCGGATGATTCATCCAAATTCTCAGGTATCTGCGATCCTAAGCACGAGTTCTATTATACGGGCGCGCTTCTTCGGCCCTTTGAGCGGGTGCCTAAAGGCATGGTGCCTTTGGTTGATTCTGATGGCGAGAAACGGACTATCTGGGTAGAAGAATGGAAGGATAAGCTTGCAGAGAAATGGGAGACCGCGGATTCCGCGTATGAGGGTACGCTGTCAGCTTGGTGTATGCGTGTTCTCCCAGAACCGCAGAAGGCTCGGTGGGCTACACTCTTCCAAACCTGACCTGATGATTGGGTATCATAGCCGTCTGGCTCATCAGATATTAGCTATTACTGTAAGCCCGACTACTACTTTAACCTGCTGTTGTCGCAGGCCCAAGCGTTTTTTTATAGGAGAGTCAATAAATTGGAAGATAGTTCCATCGATGTCCTTCCTTACGTAACCATTTATCATTCTAACCTAGGTCGTAGTGCACTTAGCCCTGCGCGCACCACCACGGCACCATGCTACAGCGCTAGCAACAATAATAGTACGGAAAAGACCCTAAAATGCTCGAGACGTTGGTATTCCAGTAGCTGAGGCTCCATATCCATATCTATAAATAGTTTCAATATAAATATAAAAACGCATCACCCGTAGGAAGCCAAGTCAATCTGATACTCCCCCTCATCGTCAGCATCTTCACCATCGCTGTCATTAATGTCGGGTTGCTTGGTCATGCAAAGATTATAATAACCTATAGGAATCCACTACCGAATACTTCGTAAGCCACGCCTATAAGGTCCCTTATAAGTTGGGTCATCAAAGTACGCCCCATCCTCTCGGGGACCCTTCCACTTCCACTCCCACTCCCACCTGCACGACGACGGCGCATTTGCTACAAACGTAGCACAGCAGCGCCACAAACGCCTTGATCGGTTAAAAACTAGCGACCACGAGAGCGTGACCACGGTCTAGAAGTCTCGTGAAGCGAGCGACGGCTGTGGCGACATTCGCTGCGACGGTGATGCCCCAGCGGTTGGGAAAATCTAGGATGGAGCGGGCCATGCTTCTTCGTTGGCGTTTTCTGGATCACATTCCCACATGGCGCCTGATATTAACCACGGACGTTTCCATTGACGCAAACGGGAAGATGCAAACCTACCCTGGGGGGGGACGGAAGGATCGTGCTTCGTATCGAGTGGCCAATCGATAGGCCCTACTCCCAGAACATGACTCAAACCTTACTTTCCAGTCGAATCATGGTCCAGTAGAATCGTTAAGCAAATGGCCGTATCAAGGATAATGGTACCTTCGTATGGACGACTTAGATTGCTAGTTAATTACAAAATGGTGCCAGAAATATCGATACTTCTGCCCGCGGAAGATATAGAAACTCGGCTTGATGTTCAACAATACGTGTCTTCATTTCCCCCCTGAGCGGTACAACGTGCAGCTGGCCACTGCACCGACGCCTCTTCAACCTCAGGTTCGGCATTTCTACATTATATAAATTATATAATAAAGCTAGATATTCTTATTATATAGAAAGTACTTTATATATCAAATTCAAGTATAACTGCTGTATATCTATATGATATTTAGCCCATTTTGACTATTATTATAGGATTACAGAACAAAACTCAGATTATATATAATGTCCGACCGGCACTTCAACCCCCTTGGCACCATTTAAGACCGCGTTCATATACGCCATTTCTCATTCCAAGGATACTAGTCACCAACCCCATTCAACAGAGTCGCAATGTCCAAGACTCCCCTATCCTACATCAGGAAAGAGGACTCTCCTTAAGGACCAAAGCCCTTATCTACTTCGTCCGAGCTGGAAACAGCTATGACCGCCTTCAAAGCAGCCATTATCACAAACCATCGGATCCGGGCAAGCGCTCCACCGAGATAGATAAATGCAGCAGCAGCACCCATCGGATCCGGGCAAGTGTTTCACGGGGATAGACAAATATAGCGGCAGCATGTTCGCTGGGATGATGCATGCTTTCAACGAGAGGGATCAGCCGTTTAAGGGGGGAGTTGGGGGTACAGTACATGGACAGGCGAGCTGAGGACCAAGGCTTTATGATACATTAATTACTATTTACGGCATGCTAAGGAACGCATACTATATTATATATAACCCCAAATCAATTAAGTCCTCCCCCCCCCCCAACCGCTCATATCACAGACCTCGCACACCCGCGCGGAGCACTCGCATAGGAGGATTCCTCAAACTTCGCCATCTGGCAGCTGCGAAACGATCGTGAAGAGCGTAAAAAGATGACATAGCTGACTGACACCACGCGTTCGCGTTGCTTGTGGGCCTGACGGGGTGCGCGGCGGCTTGCTGAATGAGGTCGTTGGGGGAGTTCCTTGGCTAGTTCGGTGGATGGATGCGGTAACATAGCGGTCATTATAGGAGCGACGCTTTTTATATTCAACGAGCTCCATTGTATTACATGAAAGTCAATAACCACGGTTTGCGAAATCCACCTCTGATGAATTCGGAGAGACCTTGCCATTCTGCCGAGTCGTGCTGCCATTCGCAACGATATCCGTCCTCGTCACTGCCCCCTGTTCTTTCTTGGAAGCATCTTCGGTCTTCACCACAACCTCGGTCGTCATCATCACTCGTGTATCATCCTGGCTGCGGCGAGAAAACGGCGACGGATGTCTCTCGCCACTTGCAAAGCACGTATAGTTTCTCGACTGCGCTATGTCGTCTCCCTGGTGGCCTCGGTCCTGGAGTGTGGCGAGGACCACATCGTCTCTGGCCCGACTCTGATGGTTATGATTCGAGCTGCTATGCTGGCCGCCACTATCGCCTGGGAACACGAGTGATCTCAGCTGGTTGAGAACGGCGAATTCGAGTCGCAATTTGACGCTGTAGAGAGCGCTTTTGAACGTGATTTGGATTTCGTAGAGGTTGGCGTACTCGGTACAGAGGAGCGTAATATCCATCAAGATGACCAGAACGTTAACGTAGATTAAGTGCAACATGACCTGGCGTGTGCGTTTCTTCTGGAAGACCCCCCCCGGCTTGAGAATCTGTCGAGTGGCGTAGACGTAGAGGCCCGAGATGATAAATTCCTGTATGCAGAAGGCTGTGACTTGAACCTTCTCCATGATCGAATATGGGGTAGCAAAGACATCTGCCATTTCTGAATTTGCCTAAAAGCATAGTCAGCACGGATTCTGTGCATGCTTGTGATTGCGCTTACCCCAAAAGTCATGACCGTTGTAGGAAAGTGGAACAAGAAAACGCTACAGATAATCATGTAGAGGACCCATCGAACATTCCGCTTATTGTGGACGACAAGATGTAGTCGAGAGTACAGGACGAGCGACTGGCCGGTAACCATAGCATACCAGCCGATGGTAATAAAGACACATGATACATAAGGATTTGTCCAAATATTGAAAAACTTCATGAGAAATGCCAGGGCGAATATTGCAATCCCCCACGACGCGCCGAGCAGGCTGTAAAAGTAGAGCCCATGGCGGCGTTTAAAGGTCATCCAAATGACCACGTTGAGGTCGATGACGTTGTACCATGCTATCGCCGTAAAGGCGCTGATGGTCATCGCAATGGGCAGCGTAGTCGCCTCCAGCGCGCCTGTGAGGCCGTTGTTCGCCGACATCGTGACAACGCTATTGAAACAAGAACCTGGGGGAGTGAATGCTGGCTGGCGAGGCTAGAGGGAAGCTTGACAAGATCGCCGCCAGATATCAGCGTTAATAGTGGTGGACATGTGTAGTGGTGATGATTTGAACCAGCAGATGCACCGCCATCTCCAACTGCAAAAAATGGACGAGGAGAGCGTTACTTAGAGGTATTCTGAGGGCACTCTGACCACTATGTGTAAGATTGTTTGGGGAGCCGTCCACTGGCATATTGAACGCCACACTTGGCGGTTGTCCCGCTCGAAGCCAGCGCCCCTACCCAGTGCTACTTAGTAGTAGTCGCAATGCAAGCCGGTGTTTTGACTTGGAGATTTACCTTTGGTGATGGAGCAGAACCGAGCGCTGTTCCGCCTACCTGGGAGAACCAACCATGTACTTACATGCAGGTGTCTCGCAACGGGGAAGGTAAATATTAGAATAAAAGCTCCGCAGATTCAGATTCCGAGACTTGTCGAATGGCAAACCTACGTCGCAGCAGACTCGGGAAATGCCAGACCGACGGGGCCTGTAGGAAACCCGTGTCCGTAAGGGCCAGTGCCAGTGGCAGTGGCAGTGGCCGTGGCCGTGGAAAGGGGTAAGGTACAGTAGGATGTATGTCCAGGATGGGGCCTGTTGCCGACCTCTGCGTGGCCACCGATACTCGTGGTACAGTAGTCTCGCCCTCGAACACGACAAATCAATCTTAGCGATGCCATGTGTTGCTGTTGCAGATAGCACATGTCTTGAAGCCACCGTCACTGCAAACTGCGAACTGCCACATGGAGTTCCAGGGCATCCCCCGCATTGCTGCATTGCTGCATTGCTGCATTGCTACCAGTACAACGTGAACCACCCAAGAACATGGCTTCCCCAGATCGCCACATGGGGTTGGTTTGCTGTTCGATAGTCCAGCAGCCAAGCCAAGACTCAGGAGGTTCTCCACGAGAGTTCGACCTTCGACCAGCGGGGGGCACAGACGAAAACAAACCCGAACCCAGGGCTCGGGGCTCGAGCGCATTAACCCGCCCCAAACTACCCCAAACTGCTCCAAACTACTCCAAACTACTCCAAACTGCTCCAAACTGACTCCAAGCTACTCCAAACTCCAAACGTGGGCCAACGTCACGGCTCAGGGGCGGGCTCGGCACATGCCGCCGCCCTCGGTAGCCGGGAATTCCGAGGTATCATCCCTCCGCCTCCCTCCTATGACTAGTGTTCCTGTTATTCCTATTGTTCCTATTATTTCCCTCATATTGCTCGCCCTGCTCTCCTGGCGAACTGGGCGACGAGGAGCCACCAGCCTCACTTCTTCCCGCTCCGCTATTTCAGGACGGCCAGCACTGCTTGGACCCCCCTTCAAGGGTCGGTCAACGTGGTCTTGCTGCGGGGTTTCAGGAGAATCCCAGTGTGGCTGTTGTTGTGTTACGTACGACCTGTGTGACGGCAAAACGCCCTCGACTTGGAATCTCTCCGGGATCGAGACGCGGAAATGCGGAGATGTGCAGCACCTAGGTAGTTCACGGTTAGGTTCGGTGAAGCAGGACCTTCGTTGTCTGTGCGGTTGGGAAGGAGATTATTTGACTCGGGTGATGGAAGTTTAAAAGGATTGATTAAATTAGCACGACAGGGTCTGGTTACCGGCAGCGGGGTTGGGAATCGGTATCAATAATGATTGATACTCGGGATCTGGCCACAGCCACGACTGCGGGACAGATAGGAAGGAGAGTTCCTATGATTGGCCAGGTTGAGCGAGAATATGAGGCAAACGTAACGGAAGACCGTTAATAATAACTTGCGTCCACAATTATGGGATTTTAGGTCCCCGACGATGGGGGGAGGTAGGTACAGTACTGTACCTAGGTAGACTTTATCATCATTATGCGTTTTTAGTCTCAAAGCTATATTGGCGTGGTGGGGCGACTCCACCCACTGCTTATTACTTTGTTTTTTGGACTCCCATTTATATGAGCATAGGCACGTGGATAAGTGGGACCAATGTGGACTTATAAGCTCCTGGCTCTCATTCTCTCGTTGACACACACACCGACTTGCGACCGTCGCAGCTTGGCAGCCGGAGCAGGGAGAAGCTGGCGAGTTAGTAGATGCTCTAGATTTCCCCTGGGAGCAATCTAGCCTCCCACTTCCGAATATGAAATCTTTAATGACGAAGCGGGTTCAACATATAAAATTAAGTGAAGCCACCTCCAAAACCAATTCCCGAAATTATCCGGTTCGGTAACTCTGCCATTTACAACCAGGCCCATCCTCCAAGAACTAGGCAAATCCAGCCCTTCAAGAAATAGATCCCCATCCCGCAAGCATGGACTCTTGGCTATGTACGACATCTATTTCTCCAACAAATAGTACTATCGCTAGCATTATATCCCTCGTCAATTGTTATTGCCTCGATATTATTAGGATGTCGTACAAGGTTTTTATTCAGTCTCCTGCCTCCTGCCTCCTGCCAGGATCCCTGTTTGTTATTTGTTATTTTTGTTGTTATGGATCTTTATTCCTATTTGGGCCTAGCGCGATCTTTCAGTAGATATCACGGAGGCTTCCCCTCCTAGATCTTAGAATACAAGTCAGTTGCCATCCAATAGGTTTTATGTGCAAAGAATTAAGAGAAGGATACATCACCGCGAGGCCGATCCGAGATTGTTTCTGCTATTTATTTTTGACACTTGGAACGTTTGGCTGTTTGGATTGTCTGCTTGCAGCGGGCACTCCACTTTCAGGTATGAGCAATGACCAAGATTTCTTAGTGGAAAGCTTAGTAACTTGACAACTCCCAGTAGGACGATCGCTTAGTTTATAGGGGTTCACGCTTGAAGCGAATTGCTAAAAGGGGCAGAGGTATTTTCTTTAATTATCATGAGAACAAAGAAACGAAAGAATCTCTTAATAATAATAAAAACTAAAGTTTATCCAATCAGACTATCGCTTTCTGTATCTGACGACGTTGGTCCCTGGGACACAATTTCAGTCCACACCCCCAAATCCGTATCGAGACCATTGATGGATTCTACATATTCAGCTTACCTCAACTTGGAGAGGTGTTTGCGCCCTGGGCATGATTCTTCTTGCCTCGTTACTTTCAGCGTGGCAATGCAGGAATGTTCTCGGCAACTCCCAGCGACTCAGTCACCCAGCTCCGTCCTCCACACATCAACCTTTGTCCCTTTGTTCTAGTAACCATATTTTAGTGCGCTCACGATTCTCTTCAGCTTAACCCCTTCTTCTTCCTCATCATCCTCCAGTATCATGCCACGTATATGGGATCTAGACGATCCCGATGCTCAAGAGCCAAAGTGGCCAGACCAACAACACGTCGGAAACTCGACAGACCGAACAAGTGCCCAGCCTTCGGGACATCCAGATGATGTGTCTAACCTTCATGCGAGTGTTCTATGGCGCCATTTCGAATTGACCAAGCGATCCGCAATCTTCCACGTGGACCAATATCTCGTCCATCGCGAGAGCGTGAGACAGGAGCCTGGAGACTGGGAATCGGCGTCCCTAGATGTTGGTATGATGAGCAACTTTAGTTGTAGGCAACTAAAGCCATCACTATACTAATACTTGGCAGTTCCTCAGAATACGGACCAAGTGCCTAAGTCATTCTGGAGTTTAAAAGTGTCTCGAGATAGTCTCTTGAATGAGCTATCTATCATGAGCGGTTTGCTGGACTACATGTCTATCAGGTCAACGAAAGGTTTGCCAAAATTATATAGCATCATTGTGATTTTGTGTGTTATCTCCTCTTCCAAAAGCCCCTGTCGTCTGAACCAGTGCAATCCTCGCGTTCCAAAGCTGACAAGAGCTCTAGGACGGTCGCCTTAATCCTCGCAGGGTATGACAGAACCACGGCAACAAAGGTGGCTTGGGGAATGTCAATCGCTGCACTCGTACCAACTGTTGCATATACCCTCCACAAGACTTCCTGGTTTATCTCCATAGCTCTATGCAAACCAGCCACCAAGCGAATGTATGAGAGAGCGCGAGGAAATACTTTGGATGCAACGGACAGTGCTGTTATCAAAGGCATAAAGTTTGAATTGCTGTGGATGACGAGTCTCTTTAATACTGACGACCCTGACGACCCTGGCGATTATTGATATACCTCGTGTCCTCTTGTTGGCAACAATGTGGAAAGGTTTCTATGTGCTGATAATACACTGAGGCTTGCTCAACATAAACAATTAGCGATAGTCAATTCTACGTTCCACCTTTCTTCTTATCTACGCATCTCTACCATCTAAATCTCAATGACTTGCTTCCAATGAATATATTAAAACCGGCCGCCAAAGCTACTTACCGCTGGCCTAACACATGTACGTGGGCCTATAAATTAGACCCTGTTCAGTCTCGAAATGTTCCCTCCAAAGTCGGGCGGCGGTCTGTCTTGCGGTACTCCAAAACTTCAGATCCGACAAAACACCCTACTCTAGCTTTTAAATAATTTCAAAGTAACTCTATCGAGATTCTTGTCGAGGATTGGGATTAACCTTTCGTCAAAGAAAGAATATGTACAATGTACGGCGGGTGTTTCGAGCATTATCTCCTGTTGGGATCCGAGAGTTGTTTGACTCGCGTTGAAACGGCAATGGGTTCTTTTTAACTCTTCTCTTCTATTTGAATCCCTCAATCCAGCTACTGTTGAGAACAATTTCCGTATCCCTACCTATGACGGCAAGAGTCGCGCCTTCCCTTCGATTGCTGAGCCTATCAATTGTATAGTAGTTAGGTAAGTAACTACCAGCGAATACCTACTGTTGTATGTTGTATGTTTTTGATTTTCCTTTGATTTTTGATTTTTGATTTTGATTTTTGATTTTTCTACTCTGCGGATTCGTATTAATTAATCAAGGGGCAGGCAGAATATAATTAAAGTTATGCGAATTAAACTGCGCTGTATATATATTGTCTTAGATGTGGTTCGCTTGTCTTTATAAATTCAATTAAATAATTCTTTTAATTTCGATATTAAAAGCAGGGTATAGCGAGGATAACAATTTGAAATTCCTGTCTAAGGTGATTAAATATGCCACACCTCGATTCCTTTTCCTCGCGGCTTCAAACGTGCTTCATGATGCATCCAACACGCCGTGACAATTTGCTGAGGGGTAGAATCTTCCCAGAAGAATTAACCAAACTATGCCCTTGACGGGAATATAGCAGACGGCGGTTCTAGAGACGAGTATCTTCGGTTGCGGGTCTCGCGGCTGCCATTTCCTGCTACCATTTGGTTTTTGAAGGTTTTATGCCTCCAGGTTGACTCAATTAGGCAGAACTGACGCACTGGAAATAGAATTCTTCATAAAGGCCTTCCGTTAAAAGACATTCTCATAACAGAATACCAGCGACTTACCATTTTGGTTTACACAAACTGCTCCCTTCTCACAAACTTTGCAACCTTTCCAGTTTGCGCCCCCGCATTGGTAATACAATGGGACAGGACATTTTGTCGTGTTTGGGTCTGGTGCCTGGGAAGTTGGTGTAGTTGTTTTCGGAGTCGTAGTTACATAAACAGTAGTGATAGTTGGCGTCTGTGTCGGTGCTTTCGGAGTCGTAGTTACATAAATAGTGGTGACGATAGTTGTTGTATGGCCGGGCGGTACTGAGCCGGACTTCGTCACCGTGGTCGCTTCGGTGACTGTAGACGTCCATTGGGGAGGATCAACAGTGACTACCCTAGTAACTGTAATGATGACTTGTGAAACCTGGAATAATGCATGAGCAAATGTGGATTAAGACCGCCACTAAAACTTACACATAGGTTTGACAGAGCCCACGCAGAGGCAACGGCTAAGTTGAGTAAACGCATGGTGAGGGGCAAGAAGTGTGAGAAATGATTATGACTGAGACTACTAAAGTTTGTATATAAAGCAAGGAATTATCGCAACAGAATGTACGTAGGAAATGTCTTTATATATAGGAATGAAAATAGGCAGCCGTTTCTGTCCCACCTGATTTTTTTCCCATGGAGCGCGGTGTCACGACTCCGAGGTATTCTCACGATAGTAGATTAAGAGGCTAGTGCAGATACTAGCACTCAAAGAGACCGCGGGGCTGTCTGAGGATCTTGGCATCTCGTGTTTTGAGCAATAGCAAAGCGGAAGTGCATATGTGAGGCTTGAAAATGCATAACCGGCCTGTTCCTGAACCAGCGCTGTGTAGTCTACGCGGTGCGCCACAATCCCAAGACCAGAGTGCTTGATATGAGAAGGATCCCGTGTCTATTGGTGAAGCGAGAATTGTATTTAGGCAGTCCGGAAGTTGCTCTTCGCGAGCGATAACGTCAACGGTGTCCCATCTAGACCCAGCCAAAGCCAGGGGTAAGGTACATGGACAAGATGTACAGAGCTCGAAAGCTTTGGCAGCTGTCTATGCGGGATGGGGGGAATGGCACCCGAAATCTGATGATATGCAGAATGAGAGCATATGTTGCCGAATGAAATCTCCGGCAAGTCAAAACCCAGGGAGCAAACCCAGGGAGCGGGACATCGTGAACTTGATGGGTTGAGTAATAAGTATGTCGGAAATATCAAATTGCGGCACGAATATGCACGTCGGGCCACGATAAGATAAAATCCATAGTACGAAGTACATTTCAGATAATGGTTTCTGGTCTGCGTCTGATGTGCTGGAATGGCACAGCGGCATATACATCCTTGACACGCGCACAAATTTATCGAATGCAGAGATAAACAATGTCAAGCAGCGGTAGAGAGTGGCCCGGAAGACTCAATCGGGCAGCTAGTACTTGGCAGCAGACCGCGTTGCAACCGGAAGTCCGCGACAGAACGTATGAGGAACGAGTATTCCTAAAACATGGTTTTCTATAATACCAACTAACTGCTACGAAAGAGCAAGTCAGGCAGTTCCCGGGATAGTGCCAAGGCATCGGAACTCCATGAATGAGGTTTAAATTGACTTCACTCCAAAGGCTCGTACTCCTGGAAATGAAGTTGGCATAGCCAAACAAACCAATTGTTCGCGCAATAACAAGAACGACACTCGAATGATTTAAATCTGCAAGTGGAATGCACAGACGAGTACATTAATAAATAACGGAGCTGCTCTGGAAATGGTAAACCCAATATGGAAACTTTGGATAAATAGACCATCGCTCCGTCTCTGTGCAGCCACGTGCAGAAATTCTGTACCATCGGTTTCTCGGGACACTTGACACGATAAATCCGGCTGGGCGGATGCGCAATGTATACGTGCTATATTTAGCGGATTCAAAATAACCACCACGTGGATGCGTGCTTAAAGGAAAGAAGCCCTGTAGATGCTGGCATTTGGTATCGTGGAAGAGGGGCTATAGGCACCAAGTTGACGGAGACAGTGAAGATGTGTTCTCGGATATAAGGATGATAATGGTGAAAGAAATAGTAATTCTGAATTCACATTTGGCTAAGGCGGCGCGACTCCCACAATCAAAGCAACTAGGCAGCCAAGTCAGCAACAGTCTCATCTCCAAACTTGAACCTTTCTCCCAGGAGCAGATTCAATCACTATTTATTTTCTCGTGTAGAGCACGTTTTGATAGTTCGATAATTCTTTTACTTCCCCATCCGACGTCGTTCAAATGGGGCGAGCGGGAGAATTGTGCATAGTCTGCCAGGCTATCGATTTGCGGCTATATCTATTCCAGGATCTGTATCCAGGAACTGTAAGGCTCGGGCCGTTCCAAGAAATTCTCAAAAGGGGCAACTGTACCCTCTGCAAACTGATTGTCCAAGCTCTGAGGTCTGGATGTGAGGAATATTGGGTAGTTGCTCTTTGTATTGTACAGGATAATGAGGTCAGTCTCGAGCAAGACTCTCGGATAGATATCTTTTATCGTCAAGCGATCGTGACTATCTTTGCTATCGCCGGTAATGACGCCAATTCCGGCCTACCTGGTATACGTCCAAACCCAAGACCCCTTCGCCAGGCCTGCCAGAATGTTCAAAGAATGACTTTGGCTACCAAGCTTGCAGATATGTCTCCGATCCTGGAGAAATCACGTTGGGGGTCCCGAGCTTGGACTTTTCAGGAAAAAGTCTTTCATTACTGTTACTCCCAGCTGCCTTTGCCACTTTCTCTACTGACTCTGCCTCTATGTTGTCTCTTCCTCTGCGGCTCTATATTCCCTTGTCAACAATCATTATAGTGAAGGTAGGGGGAGTATTAATATCCTTTACAAGCATAGCAAAGTTCGTCATCTAGATGGATAACATCGTGAGTCGTGCACAACATCTGATATGCAGTACAATAGCCTTTGCTCTTTCTCGGGCAATGATGCGTGGTTGAGCTTCCCTTCTTCGACATGATCAGAGATAAAGTATGTGTGGGTTAAGAATTCCTGATCAATGTGGGATTTGGGAGGATATGTGGTAAAGACTTGCCGTTACATGTGGCCCGTTTTGCCCTTTTACACATAGCAGGATTCCTCATCAGTCCTCAAACCAATCAGCGGAGAACAGGCGAATTCAAGACTTTTGTCACGATTTCACTTGTAGGCTTCGAAATCCCCGCTGCATTTTATCCCGCTAGCGCAAAAGCAATTTTTGCCCGAACCAAGTCTTCTCCAATTACAACACAACCGCCCGCCTCATACGCTGTTCCGATCTGTCCTTCTAACCGGTTACTCACGGGTCAACGTACGTTGTTGTGATGGTTGCGTTTGCTAATTTCAACGATCTCTGTACTTCAACCCACTCAGCTAGAAGCAAGTCAGCATTAGTCAGGTCTTCGTTTGATTGTAATCCGTCTATGGCGAATCGTATTAGTTTCCGAGCTAGTCGATATTGGGTGCCGTACGCAAAGCGACGATATATTGGGCCGGCCGCATGTTCGAACAATTGTTTCAATTTACGCAATTCGAGCGTCGGAGGTGCATTATTTGCGAGCTGCTCGTCCTCTTCGTCCTCACCGTTCCAGGCCCACAACCACATTGGAGGGGAACAACAAATGAAGGGTGGAGCGAAGAGTGCGCTGTCCCAATCGAGAATGCCGGTGATGGCTTGCGGCCGAGTCGGCGAGGGGGGCTGACAATAATCTTGTGAGGTTCTAAATCTAGGTGGCAAAGGCAGTAATAATTCCCATCTAGTACCCCAAGGGCACTCATCTCCGATGCCGTAGTAATGAAGGAATCGAAGAAAGAAACCCTGAATGACTGGTTTGGACCCTCTGCTATAGCTAGTTCCTTTTTGTGCTCAAGAACTGCACGTAGCATATCTGAAATTGTCAGTGCCGCTGGTCCGTTCTCGTATAGCACGGCAGCATCCGTTTCCGTGTTGTTAAATGGTTGAATCACCAATGATCCCAGAGAAGGTGATATGGTGAGTCTGCCGGCAGTGACACGTCTGATGGAATGTAATTCTGAGAAGCACTCGCCAAGCTCTTTTGCGATAGCGCATCTCGTTTCGTAAGGCATATCAGGATAGGCGGGAAAAAGAGATGACCCAGGAATACTCGTCTGAATCATATAGGGATTTTCAAGGACATTGAGTCTCGTCGTATCAAATGCGACAACATCGGGAATTTTGATTTTCGATCGCTGACGAAGTAATTGAAGAGGTGCGAGGTCGCGATCCAGCTGCGCAACTTCAACCCGTGGAACGCGGAGAATGTACTAGCTGGCGGCATGACTTTCGCTGGTGGTAACAGATATGCCAATGATCCTGTTAAAACTTCCTCCGTGCATTCGCTCTATTGAGATTTCGCCATTGGGAGGAGCTCCAAAACTCGAGCCTTGAACATATGGAAGGGCTCATGATCATAAACGACTGTAGACGAGTCGGAACCGGACTCCACTTCCGACTCGGATGTTGCAACTGCAGAAGACATATGTAGATGTGCTGGAGTCCTGGCTTGAGCCCCGAATTACCACCGTCGAGATCTTGGTGCTGCCGATTTTTTGTTGGAGAATAGGAGTAAAAGCAGAAGGTGCGCTCAGCCTCGGCATTTGAGTATACCTAACTAGGCTGTGCTAAGCTCAAAGCGGCGATGCAGCTATTTATTCTCCGATCTCTACCTCTCCCCACGATATTCTCTCCCAAACCTCTCAGCACATGCTTACTATAGTGCTTTCGGCGAGTAAGTATGAAATCTTCGCCGCGTTAAATTATACGATAACGTTGAATTGACAATGCGTAGTAAATTGGGAGACTGAGTCACGTATTGTTAAACCAGAGTTGTTAAGGTTACGGACTTGGAATAAGGAGGATTTGGAGGTAATTGAGTTAATTCATTCTTTAACTAAATAAGTAGAAAGCATATATATATAGGCAAATAGAGAGATTAATTTTATATGCTAAATAAATAAGAAGTAGCCAGATCTATAATCTCCTTAATCTGCCGAACCGAGGCATTTATACTATCCCTTTACTAGTTGCTAGTAAATTAAGTACTCGGACTAGTTAATCATATCGTAATACTTATTTAGGTAATTACCTGGGGATACGCGCTTTTTGGAGCTTAGTAGGGAGGTCTTAAACTAGTTTGCCGTTGAGTGTTTTAAGTATGTCTAGCACCTTTCTAGACAAGTGGACTTGGAAGACAGATTGATTTCGGCCCCCGTACTGATAAATCTGCTCAATATAGTCCGCATCATTTTTATTTCACGCTCGTGAAGGCTACTATCGAAGAACTTTCTTAGGTGTGCTGTGATCAAGAGCTTTACAGGAGAGCTCTCTCCGTGCCAAATCCAGTTGCTTGTTCCATCGACACCCTGACATACAAGACTAGGGTGCATCATGGGGTCCCATGGGGTGGGTTTTGAGATTTCAACCCAACCATAGACTGGGGCGTACTTTGATGACCCAACCCATGAGGATCCCATGGGGGTGGCTTATGGGGCAATGGGTTCCAATGGGCTATGATGTGATCCTATACGGGATTTATACATAGTATAAACCTAAGAGGTATATATAACTATATAAATACCTATAGATATATACGAATTTATATACTAAATTATGCCCATAGGGCCCTATGAATGGGGTAGATTATTTTTACTACCTATTCCCATACCCCATGGGGTAGAAATCTCGACGCCCTACCTATAGGGGCGCCCCAAGCCACGTGGGGCGTGGGTAATGGGACCCCATGCTGCACCCTATACAAGACCTAGATAGCACAGAAACGAGGGGCAGGCTGAGAAAGAACTCGATTCCAATATGTCAGGCGTTGAAGGAAGATTTTGAAATTCTCCCAGAAGAAGAGCCGTCCCTCATATGGCTGGGTGATCGCCGAAAAGCAAGAAGAATTGATCTCGTTTTCCGCGGTGGCGGCTTCATCACGCCAATTAATTCTGGTCATTTGGAGTGATGTCTCAATGCATATGTTCTATCAAACAGTGATGTGGAGATTCCCGTTGTTATAAGTCTAGGACAGTTTCGCCAGACGGCTGGAGGTTTGTGCCACATCCTCCAATCTGGCTTTAACCCGGGAAATATCGTAATAAGCGGACTCTCTCAAAAGCAATCCACCGGTATGGATAGACTGTTGTAGTATTGGTTCTAAGTAGTACGCAAATAACTACGGCCGCAGCAAAATCATAGTTGGCCCGTGTTACACAGCGCTACAAATATCATAGTCCCGAATCATTATCCCGACAACAGAGAACCCGCCAAGTGCGAATGGTAGAGCCCAAAAAACTGTACCGCAAAAGTGAAGCCAATCCGAGGTCTGAACCTTCTGCTCACTAGTAATATTATGAAGCCCAGATGCAAATCGTTTCCCATCCACAGAAAAATTTCCTGCCAAAATGTCTATCGCAAGCCATCCCATGGTAAAGACACGCTGGACAACCGTACTATGGCCTTGTTTGAAGTGCGTTAAACTACCTATAACCGCAAACGGTATCGCGCACACGAGATAGACTGAAATGCTGTAAATTTGGCCGAATATCCTATTGTTCCATTGGCCCTTGGGTATGACTTCAAACGGTGTACATGATGGTACAACAATAACATCGCGGGGAAGCTTTTTGTCGAAAAGTGGTTTGAGTTTGTCGTCTCCTATGACAACTCTTCTCATAAAGGAGAGAAAGCCGCCTTCGTAGTTTGTAAACTTGTATCGCTTGGTATCCACAACACGCCCCCGCAATCGACATGTGTCGCCTTCCTCCACGACAAATGTAGAGATTTGGCTGGAATTATTTGCTGTGTAATGATTACCATCTTCTCCTGTATTCATTTCAATTTGTTCAGATTCTGTAAGTGTTGGTACTTCTTCTGTGGTGGGTCCTTCCTGGTTTGTCGCCGAAGGTTGTGTAATAGGGATGCAAGCAGGCTCCCGGACATTGCAATAAACCGTCCCTTCAACCTCCTGCTCAAGTCCGTGTCGGCGTGAAAAGACAGCTATTCGAGCTTCGGGCTTTCCATTATCGATCCCATCTGCTACATTCGATACGACGGTACCAACAATTCCGTCAAACTTGCCACCACGGTCCTGAGCTTCTTTCAACTCAGCGGACCAAACAAGGAACATTGTAGGATAGTCAGGGGTAACGAGGCTTCCGAAAAGGTTGATGATAGACATAACCACGTATGGAATGACAGTAAAGCCGAATCCGGCGTAGCCATATTGGTCCGTTTGCTGACCTTTCGTTGTCTCATACAGAGTGAATGAAGCATAAAAAGTCTGAATAATTGTAATCAGAATTTTCGCCCCGTTCCAAGTTGAAGAAATTGTCACTTCCTCTTCCGTGTCGGGAAATGAAGACGCAACCTTGGCAAAGGTTGGTAAGATGGCGAGGGTGTAGCCTTGTGGCAGATGCTGAACCCCTTGGACATTCCGTTCTAGATTAATTACCGGGTCCCAATCTAAGGTCTCGCGTAAGATAAGCAGTGTTTCAATGGCTATATGAGCGGGCGTAGCAAGTGGGCTAGCTGAGGCGCTTTTACCAGACGTTAGCCGTTATCTTTTTGTAGATTGGCTTTGAGGAAAGAGAAAGGTTAGTCACCTTGAAATAGATCGCAACTCGGTATTAGCTGAACCTTCTGACGCGCCATTGCTGTCTTCCTTTTCGGGCGTAATTGGCCTCTGAAGCAGTCGGACGTTATCGACCACGAACTCTGATTCATTTTCAGGCACTGGTTTCCAGTCAGACGCACGAACAACGATGCACAGAGCACCCGATTGCAAAGCCATCTGTAGCTGGCTGTCGGCGCGCTTCGAGATCAGCGAGTGTTTAAATATTGCATGTCTCAAAATTGCCTCGAAGCCTCTTCCCACTCCATAATATGGTATCAACAGGGACATTAACGTATACTTCAGGGTGTGTTCAATTTTAGCGCCGGGAACAGATCGGACAGTCGCAATATGCGCCAGATAATTTGTTGCGTAGAATATAAGGATCGTCTGCCATGTTGATGCCGTACAGGGTTTACTTGGACTGCCCGAGAACTCAAAACCACCAGCGGCTCTAGAATTCGAAATGGGGGCTGCATCAACGATAAACGTAACCGCAGCGGCACAGATGATTAGACCACAGAGACCTTGTCTAAACATAAATGAAGACATGTGACAATTGCGAGCGAGGGGTATAAGAGGATGTAACAAGATTTTCAAAAGAGTTTGTAGAAATTATTTCGAAAAAGGTATACTTGGTGCAGCACCGCGCTACTTCATTCCGCCTCGCTCAGCCCCGAAGCCAATGGGCCGCAGTAACATTGGCTGCATGGTATGAATGTTCGCAGCAGGTGGCTAACAATTTGGCGGTTTACGGACGATAAGCCACACCTCACGGCTCCATCACGGGTTGCAGATCTCGCATCATTCAAACAATGCATTTCAGCAGGAGCACCTCATGCTCCGAACAACAAAGGGGGTCGTCGCAGTAGCATGTTCAGACAATCTCGCTATGCTGACCTGCCAAAATCATGATCAAAGAAGATAGAAGCTTAGAATTCGAAATCAGGCTGGGGCTGAAATGAGGCAGTTACCGCTCACGATGGATACTCAACAGACCAAATTTATGATCTCATTCTTGAGGCTGAGGCAACTCAGTATCCATGGGCTCACAGACATTGGCGCGCCACGAAAGGGCTGAAACCCAAAACACGTAGAAGGCACAGAAAAGCAATTTGTAGCTGAAAATACACTGCTGCTTCTGAACTTGGAGATCTTTGCTCCTTATTTTTCACTGCGATCCCAGACCTGATGAATTTAGAGCAAGGAAATCCGAGTTGAGAAAAAGTTGATTTTGTAAGATGAGGTCTCGAGGAAACCTAGGAACGTCGAGGATAACTACGTAATCGGACCGGATAAAGTTCCCGCCGAAGTTGTGGGGTACGAAGCTGGAATGTAACGAACGAGTGATCAACCAAGCTCAAGCTCAAGCTTCTACCTATCAACCAGACAGTCATAGTAACTGCTCCAGTTCTATCATTTTTATATTAAACCAAACGCATCCGTTCAACGACGCCCCAGGCCTGCTTTCATCATGGCTGGACTATCAGAACCCGTTGCGTCGGCACCTAACGAGAGCCCAGATGTTCCAGCTTCTCGAAAGGCCTTTGTGCCACTGGGTATGTTATAGTTGCCGGTGTAGTGGGTACGCATACTAATATGTTGCAATAGAAAACAATCCCGAAGTAATGAGTTCTCTGGTCCATAAACTCGGCCTCTCCTCAGCGCTCTCGTTCCACGATGTCTTCAGCATCGATGACCCCGAGCTTCTCGCTTTCGTACCCCGCCCCGCCAGCGCCCTCCTTCTCGTTTTCCCCATCAGTAAATCCTACGAAACATTCAGGGTACAGGAGGATGCCGATAGCAAAGCATACGAGGGAAAGGGTCCACAGGAGCCTGTGATTTGGTATAAGCAAACTATCAGGAATGCTTGTGGGCTGATTGGAATTTTGCATGCTGTTAGTAACGGCAGTGCTAAGAACTTTATTGGTAAGGCACATATGCGGGCTATGATCTGACATACGGGTGTTAATATTCGGACTGCAGAATCGGGCTCAGACCTCGACAAGTTGGTCCAAGATGCTACACCTTTAGCTCCCATAGACCGCGCCGATTTGCTCTACAACTCGCAAGCTCTCGAGAGAGCACATCAGGGTGCTGCAGCTGGGGGACAGAGTAATGCACCAGCCGCCGAGGACGATATCGACCTACACTACGTGTGCTTTGTGAAAGACGATAAGAACGACTTATGGGAGTTGGATGGAAGGAGAAAGGGGCCCCTCAACAGAGGAAACCTTGGCGATGAAGATGCACTGAGCGAGAAGGCTCTTGATCTAGGAGTGCGGCAGTTTTTGAAACGGGAAGCGGAATCTGGAGGCGGAGAGTTGAGATTCAGCTTGATTTCCTTAGCTCCAAGTTTGGAATAGCCGCAAAGTACGAAGTAGGATTCACACGATTCATGGCCATGGCGTTAGCAGTTGATTAGGGTTGCATTACACGGCATATGGGTCTAAGATTCGGCTTATTTTATAGCAATTGAATTTCGAATTACAGGCAATGACAAATAGGTAATATGAATGCTAGGCACCTTGGCGATTTTGAGAATGGAACATGGCCCAACATAGCGGCAAGGCATTACTGCCCACGCTCCTCCTTCTGGGACTATTATGCAAACACTACACGCTTCATCCGTCCATTTTCCGAGGAAGGGTGACAAGTCTTTGCTTTGCTGGTAAATCAAGCTCACATCACAAGGCTGTCACAAGGCTGGCAGTCGGCCGCTAGCGCGAGATGTCAATGATACGATGGCCTGACGTTCCACAACCTAAACACCACCAATTGCGCAACCCGTGGTCACCTTTAACTGAATCACAACATATGCGACTAATAAACCCATCTCTCTTCCGTATTAGTTCTCACAAGATGGCTCTCTATACACCGCAAAATAATAACAAGCTAATCTGTGCGTTTCCTCCACCCTTATCCATATTTACCCCACCATCGTCTTCTTCCGGTGACTAACTCCTCCAATGCTTCAGTCGCACCGGCCAACGATAAGACATATTCTCAGGCTGATCAATACACGAAAGGCTCACTTTCCCTCTCCCAACTCGACCCCTCATCTCCTCTGACCCAGTTCCACACTTGGTTCAAGCACGCCCAAACATCCGGCGTCCGCCAACCAGAAACGACATGCTTCTCAACAGCATCTCTGCCCTCCGGCCGAGTCTCCTCCCGCATAGTATACATGAAAGAATTGGATCCAACAGGCTTCATAATCTACAGCAACTGGGGAACTTCCAAGAAATCGAAAGATGTAGAGACCAACAAGTGGGCGAGTTTGACATTTTGGTGGCCGGAAGTAGAGCGGCAGGTTCGGGTTGAAGGGATAGTGGAAAGACTCTCGGGTCAAGAAAGCCAGATATACTACGATACGCGGATTATGGGGAGTAGGATTGGAGCGTGGGCTAGTCAACAGAGCCAGGTTTTGGCGGGGAGGGAGGAACTCGATGCGCGGGTGAAGGATGTAGTGGCGAGGTTTGAGGGCGAAGAGAAGATTCCCGTCCCTGAATTTTGGGGGGGACTGAGGATCAAGCCTGAAATGGTGGAGTTTTGGCAGGGAAGAGAGAGTAGGTTGCACGATCGGTTTCAGTACTCCAAGAAGGAGGATGGGGAGGGGTGGAAGCTCGAGAGGCTGAGTCCTTAAGAGGGAACATAAAGGAAGGGATCGTCTCCATGGAGGCTGGATCATGACCAGAGAAGTATTCCGGGTCTGCGATTGAGTTACCTCCGAGATGTGGTCTATACATACCAGTAGCACTGGCGGTATCACTTCCCCTTGGCTTCGCATTACATGAAAGAATCCAACGGCCACCTACGTTTTGATGAATGAAATTCGATAGATAGAATAGATAGAGCATAGACCAAAGATTTACATGTTATGCGCAACGCTTTTTTAGCTATCTTTTTATCACGCGATCCTGCACCTACTACTTTTGATGGTGGGGAATAGCTGCCAAAGAGCTAGAGCCGTTGCATATCACACTTTCCAATGATAAAAAAAGGTTGCTCAACCGAGGAATTTCGATTCCTATCAAACTGACGATTGGGCTCAATTGATTTGATTAGGCGTTGCTAATTTTTGGTGGACCAATATAAAATGCAGTATCCAGCGTATTATCTTTCGGTCATTTGAAAGAAATCCACAACGGTTAAGATGTGAAAAGTAGCTAATAGTTAACCAACAACGATGTTTAAAAGAGGAAAGGAGATTTAGTAAGTTTAGGGTAATCTACAACAAAGTCATATAATCAGGTATATAATATTATTATTAAGTCTAAGTAAGAGAATATTAGAGGAAGAGATTTTGTACTATATAGATCTACTTATTACTAAGTAAGTAATATCTTAAGTAATAAATAGATATATTTTTCGAAGTATATAGTTCTATAAGATATAATTATAATAGCTATATAAAATAACTGGTATATTAAATTTAATATTATAGAGGAGGTAGGAGGACCCTTAGGAGTATTAGGAAGAATCGTGGATAAAACAACCACATAAGTAAGACCTAACTTTTTTTCCCCCTGGTTCCGTTTTAGTCTGTGGACGTGAGCAGCTGCCGCTTTAACCGGAGCCGAGGGTGAGCATTCCCGAGCATGCCTACTGCCTGGGCTCGGCCTGAGCAACCTGAGCTCGCATTAGGAGGCTATTCTAGCACTTAGCTGGCTCGTTCTTGCTCTCTTGATGCCCAAATAAACTTTCCTCGTTGTATATCTAAGCATAGATCCTATTCCGGCTTCCTTGCAACTAATATTCATTTAGAGCCAGTTTTGGATCCATATTCACTTCTATACACATGATATGTAGATTAGCCTTACTATTTCATGGGGCCTGCGTATATTCATGGGCTCATGGATGGTGGAATAATTAAGTTGCGCGACGAGCAAAAGCTCCAGCAACATAAAATTGTGTTGATTTAGATGTGGCCAAATCATATGCGTTTTGCCGTCACTAATTGCGGCCTCAACGGCTGGTGCTGGTGCTCAATGTGCTTCCTAGAAGTTGCATTGCTTAGGTTGCTCAGGCAGCTTAGGTGTGCTGGGTGAGGACAGGGTGAGCCGAGGGTGATTAGCGCCTGAGCAGAAGCGGCCAGCTTACTAACCGAGCTTGGGACGAAAGTTGTGTTTGACTGCCAAAAGACTACAGTAAAGGTATTTGGATCAATTAGGCGATAGGCGTGGTGTGGGATTATCGTTATATGGTCATCTGGCTAAAGAAGTCTAAACTATAATTTAGTGTTCTTTAGAGGAGGTGAATATTCAGGGCGTACTCAGGCAGTGGCAATTCAGGACGACCAATAGTCACAAGATCCCGTCATTATCACAAGTATAGCAAATTGGGTTTGTATTCGTAATTATCTCAACTGGCCAGCTTCACCCTGGTCCGGCTGTATTGTGGTGAATCTGATCGCGATGGTTTGTCTTGCGTGCAAAAGGGAGAGTGAGAGCTAGGGTCTTATATACCCAGGTGGCTCCACCTATCCACGTACTAACTCTAGTACAAATGGAAATGCAAAAACAGGATAAGTAACAGGTGGTCCATTAGATCCCCACTACACTATAAGTAAAGCTATAAATATCGACTTAATATATTCTACTAAGAGTATATCAGTTATTTCTTATATAATAAAGCTGATAAGTAATATATTATCGTAATATATATTAAAGATTTATCATATAGGAATTAACTCTTTTGTAAGAGTTAATTTTCGTCTATTCGGAATAGAATCCTAATATATAACATATCTATAGTTTCAGGCTTATAAAGACCATAGAGTACGTTATATATCTACGAAACTTTTTATTTACTTATAATTTTACTTAATTGAAGATCTTGAACAGCTAAAGTTATTTGGACTCTCTTAGTAAGTAGAACTAAGAGTGTTTAGTAGAGCTATTTAGGGTTAAATTATAGCAAGTCGTGAAAAGTAGCCCGCTCGTTTAGGTAGCCTACGCGCTTATAAAGTACGTTCATATAATTTCCCCTATACTATTATTTACCAAGCTTGTGGCTATTACTCGATCTATGTGATAACGCTATATAAATTGGCGTATGAGACTGCGATAATCCGACTGGGGTTCCTGTATTAATAATACAATATAACAACGAAGTCTATCGCCAACTGAGTAATAAATGATGAGAAGTGATTCTTAGCTTCGACATCTACTGTCCCTATATCTGCGGACGAGACACCGCTGGAAAGGCAGATCCTATTTACCCTTGACACCTCTAGTAACTAATATATGGCCCATCTACAGCGAAAGCCAGCTCGCTGATCTTCGCCCAGAACCGCTTCAATTTTACTTATAGCCACCCTGAGGACATAGCCTGGCTCCTTAGAACAATCTGCCGCAACAACGCAGAGTAACGATACTTGTTAATAGATTATAATTCAAGGGCCCTCCTTATCTTAATCTAATTTAGAGGATAATATTATCTCACTTCTCAATTGATTATCACGCGGTGTCATAATCTACTCTTTTAGGAATAGTAGTAAGAGTCGCAAACGTTGTACGTAGTAGTGTTATGATTTACCTTTTTTGGATATAAGATAGTCGTCCTTCTCTCTCTTGATTCTGGCCCTTTAAGCAGTCGCGAGAGATAAGTCGCCCGGGCACCTTAGGATTAGTATAACTAGCCTAATCCTTTTATATTCTAGACAATAGCTATCGTATGCTTCTTGTGCACATAATCATATGACTCACAAGGATAGCAATCCTCATCGTCGTAGGGAGCCGTCAGAAACTCCTTATCCTCTCCCATGCATTGAAGCCATCCAATCCGCGTGAATTCCCCTCTCACCCTGCCTGTCTCTCGTAAAACAAGCCCAGCAACGGTGGAGGTCCCCATGAATTTGCTCGTAAGGAGAATGCAGTAATAAGCATCGTCATAGTCCTGGTCAACATCCATGTACACGGCCGAGGTCATCGACATCGCCCACCCCAAATGATGCTTTCCGTGGCGGAACTTTGGCACCCATCTCACTCCGCCGATTCCCTTGAATCGATGGAGTCGCAAAGGCTTGATTATACCTTGCAATCTTAAAGTGCCACCTGTGATGCAGCCTTTTGATTTCTCGATTGTCACGGTCAAGACCTGGGCGAGCGAGCCGGTGATCTCTGTCTGAGAATCCAGGCTTATGGCCCCTTCGACGGCCATCCACGAAAATGACGGAGCACGATAGGCTTCAGGGCGCTCAGATGGGGTTCCATCTCCCTGACAACAGCCCTCGACATACCACAGAATGTCACGCAGGATATGATCCGTCCAGAGCCCAGCGTCGCATGTATTGCTCAACACAGCCTCAAATTTCCTTGTGATACCCGAAAATGCAATAATTCGGTCCTCCGGGTGCGAAAGTTTGGCCCTGGTATAGCGTTGGACAATCTCTATCCAACCCGACCGCAGTGCCTTTGATTGCTGCTCGTCCTGCAGGTCGTATCTGGATTGATGAAGTTGGCGACGTGACGACTTGCCCATGAGCGGTATTGCCTCAGGTATGCTGTGTGGGAACTGTTCCGCTACTGTGGTTTCAAGGCACTCCCAGAAGATTTGAGTGGCACCAAAATGGACATGCCTTGGTGAGAGCAGGCGCTCTTGGATGGCCCAGGCTCTCCTGTTTAGGGGTGCATTAAGTACTTGGTTGTCCCACATGTGCACATCCAAGATCTGAAAGGTTCCACCATCTCGAAACCAAGGGATATTGGCCTCACAGGACCGGAGCCGCGCAGGATCCCGTGAAGCAAAGAGACCTTGTGATGAGTCCATGGCGGCCGTGGCGCAGATGTTAAACATCGAGTTCGAATATACCTTGTACATCTGGGACGCCTCATTGAACCAGTCATCGGGGTCATCTTGGATGATGCAGAGTGAGTCGATCCATATATACCGGACTCCTAGCTTGCGTGAAACGAGAATGCTCTCCCGAAACGTTTTAGGTAAGTCTGAGATCGGGATTTTGCGAGAGAAGCTGTCGAGATTATCTTTAGTTAGCTTGAGGAACTCAGCTGAGCCCCAGCGGTGGCTTAGGGTGCAGTAGGGTTCGGGACGTAAGTCCCGAGACAAGACCAAGCGGACACTTTGATCCTCTTCCGTACCATCGAGACATATCAATCGCGAAGGAAGCCAACTATTGTCTCTTGAAACTTTGCATTCTTTGTGATTATGTAGGCAGTTTTGGAATTGGCCGGCCGTAAAGTCTAGAGATTCGGCGGAGCCGGTGGTGGAAGACAAATTTCCTAAAAAGCCAAACCCTTTAGCTTCTAAGTAATATGTAGTTAGTATCGTATTACATATGCTAGATGCTCGCTGGGGACTCATATGCTGCACCTTACCTTGCGGGGGTATAAATCTGAAGAATGATATGTCGTCGGAACTATGGTTCAGCATTTTCATGATCTCAGGATGGAAGCAGACTCCCCAGAGCTGAATATTGGGGTCTAGATCATCTGGCTTCATGTGGTTCCGCAATATATCATACACGTCAACGAGAACGCAAAATGTGAGAAACAGCGGGGTGGATTCAGACTCCGGTGAAGTAGAATACTTATCCAGTAAGGTCTGGCGCATGCGGCGATCCAACCGATCCCAAACGGAACTGCAGATATAACATCCCTGGAGAGCTGCAGAGAAGAGGCTATTTACTGTAGGGTGGTGAATGAACTGGTACGACTGCATGTGTGGCTGAGGATGCGGTAATGGCTGTGGTTCGCCTAGCGTATCCCCCCCCATTACGACTGGTATCAACCCCCGCATCATAGAGAACATGTCGAAGACTACTCTACCAGTTCCATTCTGAAAAATGGAATGGCACACATCACAAAGCCCACTTTCCTCAGGGCAAAGCTCATCCTTATCCTCAGAACTAGCCTCTAATGGAGGCGATTCACTTTCCATAGAGTTCAAGCTCGAGTTCGAGTTCGAGCGTGTGTGCCCCATAGATATGGCAGCTGCGAGGCTCTGATGATCGATAGGCCGCAATGGCGCATCCGACCAATCTTCATCCTTTCCAACCAAAGGGGATGCTGAGCGGCCACTTCCTAGTCCCTTAAGGTTGTTCTCCTGGCTGGCTTGCACGAAGTAGGCGGTGAAGAGGAATGGGTCTATCGGTCGCCTCCCATCGTTTCGTGCAATCATGGGATCAGCCTGCTTCTCAACGAGCAGCTTCACCAGCTCGATATTTCCTTCGCAGGCAGCCACAGCCAGTGGTGTCATTCCGAATTTCGGTTCTGCAACTGCCAAGTTGGATCCGTGCTCAAGTAGCAGCCGGACCACCTCGATGTGTCCCTTCTCTGATGCTGCAAGTATAGGAGCTATCCCTCTGTTATTCCTGGTTGAAACGTCAGCTCCATGGGCCAAGAGCTCCTTCGCCGCTTCAGTTCTCCCGGAGAATGAAGCGAGAAAGAGGGGCGTTCTTCCAAGTTCATCGGCGGCTGCGACGTCAGCGCTGCCCTTAATAAGTTCCCTAACCGCCTCCAGGTGTCCCTGATCAGCAGCGATGTGTAATGGTGCCATTCCTTGGTGGTTCTGAAGGCTTGCATCCGCTCCATGGCGAAGAAGTAGTTTGATTACTTCGGAATGCCCCCCAATCGATGCCAGGAATGTGGGTGTCGAGCCGTACGCATTCATGGGGCCAGCACTGGCTCCATTATCAAGAAGCAACTGTATCGCCTTGATATTACCACCAAGAGCAGCCGAGTGTGCCACTGTCGACCCCTCAATTCCCACGGCCGCTATATCGGCGCCATGCTCGAGAAGTGCTGCTATTACCTCGACATCTCCTTTCTCCGAAGCAGCATGTAAAGGTGTGAGGCCAGACTTTTCAGTGGCCGATAGGTCTGCTCCGTGTTCAATGAGCGCTTTGACCGCCTCAACTCGCCCATTGACTGAAGCAAAATGAATTGGTGTTAGCCCAGCTGTACTTGGAGTCATGGAAGCACCGCTTCCCAGCAGCAACTCGAGCACAGGAATGTGTCCCATCTGGGAGGCAACATGTAGCGACGTTATTCCATCATTGTCTGCTGCTAATATGTCTGCCCCATTTTCGAGTAGAAGCCTGGCCGCCTCTGTCTTCCCACACGCTGCGGCGATATGAAGTGGTGTATGCCCAAGCTTATTTTGTGTCATCGGGATGCCATTCTCGAGCAACACCTTGATCACCTCAATATTCCCGTTCGCCACGGCAGTGTTCAGTGCCGTCAGCCCATTTTGATCTGCATCCATAGCACTAAACCCGGTAGCAAGGAGGAATCGTACCAGCCCCGAATGACCAGTGCGGCTCGCGGCAATTACCGGGGACGTGCCGTCTTTATCAGCCAAGGCAACATTAACACCATGCTTAAGCAGAACCCGAGTGACCCCAATATGCCCAAACTCAGACGCGAGGACTAGGGGCACACGTCCGTAGTTATCCGACACTGACGCATCGGCATGGTGCGCGAGCAATGCCTCAACTACATCAGCGTGCCCATGTACCGATGCCGAGTGCAGCGGCGACCTCCCATGCTGGTTTGTGATTGCGGTTTTAGCACCGTTGTCAAGCAGGGCCTTCACTACACTGATATGCCCATTACTGCTTGCTAAGTGTAGCGGTGTCCACAGCTCACTTTCAGTCTGCTCATCGATATCGGCCTCTACACCAAGGAGCGTTTTGACAACCTCAGGATGCCCACGGGAGGAAGCACAATGCAATGCAGCCCATCCATGTTGAGTCCGGTTCCAGCAGTCTGCCCCATTGTCAATGAGCAGTCGGACTACCTCATCGTGTCCATTGTTCGCTGCAGAAACAAGCGGCGTTTCTCTAAATGCGTCCACACCATTGGCATCGGCTCCATTCTGTAGAAGGAGCTTGGCGACTCCAATGTGCCCGTTGCGACACGATTCTTGGAGCGCAGTTTGTCCGCTACTATTTGCTGCTGCAATATCAGCCCCGTGTCGGAGAAGTAACTGAGCCACCTCTACGTCGCCGTGAAGTGCGCTCCCAATTAATGGAGTATTTCCAGATGTATCGTTGGTGGGTCGCGACAGATCTGCTCCATTCTTGAGAAGTATCTTCGCAGCTTCTAAGTATCCGTTGCGGGTCGCCACATAAAGGGGTGTCGCGCCTAAATTGTTCGGGGTTGTAGGATCGGCTCCGTTCGCAAGAAGCACACCAATAACATTGGCATGTCCCCGACTTGAAGCTAGATTCAAAGGCGTCCAGCCGTCTTTGTCTCTATGATTGGGATCAACCCCATTCTCGACAAGGAGTTGAACCACTGCGACATGTCCGCTGAAGGAAGCCAAACCCAGTGGCGAGTTTCCCTCATCGGTCGATATTGTGATCTCGGCTCCTTTGGCAAGGAGCTCCCTAGCTGCGTCAATATGACCCTCAGACGATGCCCCATATAACGGAGTCCACCCATCAATAGTTCTTGAATTAGGATTGGCGCCATGCTCGAGGAGAATTCTGACAATATGGTGGTGTCCATGGACGGAGGCCGCATACAATGGTGTCCATCCATCGTCGTCAGTAGTTGTAATATCTGCCCCGCGGTTGAGAAGGACTTCAACTACGTCGACATGACCCGTGTCGGACGCTGAGAGTAGTGGTGTCCATCCACTGTTCGTTGAGACTGTAATTTTGGCGCCACGATCGATGAGTAACTTGACGATATTAACATACCCCGAGGAAGACGCCGAAATCAATGGTGTCCAGCCGTTCTCATCGGCTTCCTCAATGTTGGCCCCATTCTCGATAAATACCTTGGCTAGTTCAAAATGTCCCTCATAGGCCGCGAGGCCTAACGGCGTCGTGCCAAATTTGTTTGCAACCGACAGGTCGGCTCCGCGCCCAAGAAGCAGTTCGGCCTCTTTAACATGCCCATGAAACGCGGTGACGTACAAGGGCGTTCGTCCATCGTTGTCCGAGATCGTGATGTCGCCTCCGGTCTCCACGAGCAATCCGAGGACTTCCCAGTGACCGTTTCGAGCAGCCGTGTATATTGGCGTCCAGCCCGCGCTATCCGCAGCAGAGATCTCGACACCTGATTCTAGCACAGCCCTGGCGATGTCCACATTGCCAACGGCACAGGCAACTTCCAAGACCTTCCTCTTCCATCGGCTAACGATCGCACCAGACTCCATGTTCTGAGCGACTCTTGGGCGGCATTAATCTACACTATAGTTCTTCGCCCCAACGGTCTCAACAACCTAAAGGACGAGGAAGATGAAGAACGTGTTTGCTGTTGCGCTGCTGCGGTAGGTAGAAGAACACTGCTTTCCGCGCCTCATTAGTCGTTCAACAGAACGAACAATGGACGCTCAGCATTTGATACGCAGAAAGAGAAAAAAGTATTACCAAAAAGTGCGATACATATGGCGACGATGATAATTTAGAAGTAAAAGGAGAGGTTTTTGAGTCTTGCGGTCGTGGTGCTAATGGAACACGCAGGCGATCTATTGAGGATATCAGTGATCATTGACGGCCGACGAGTTTGAAACCAACAAATGATAGGACTCTACTCCAGTCAATGTAGCCTTTATGCCTAAGGCCTCATAAGTGGAATTACTACGTAAATATTATCCCCTGGACGGCCATCGCTTACCTCAGCGCTAAACCGAATTATTCGAAATTGAGCCGTTCCTTTGCCCTATTATTAGCTAAAACCCATTATTTCGACGGTCTAAATGGCGGACGTGCATACCGTTCCAGTGTTATATAAGCTTTATGTAAGCTTCAATTCTAGTATTTCTAGTGGTTGGACCCCCTTGCTAGCGCTGAGGCAAGCGATGGCCGTCTAGGGGATAGGGGTAAGGCCTCAGAGCTCGGATGAGACTTCTTTATAGGGTATTAGGATAATATGGGCTTGGTGTGGAGCTGTAGTGGAGGAACTCTATTACGCTATAAAAGGAGACTCTTGTTACTGCTCTGAACCCATGTCTCACGTGACTATAAGCGAGGTTGACGTAACCGCATCTGCTTTCCTCAGAGCGTAGTTGGTATGACCGGTCACAGCAGCTGGAATGGCCCTTAACAAGGACTAAACAGGGTCTAGCTATAGGCCATACGAGCTTTGCACCTAAACGCGCACAGTGGCTGGCCAGCCCCCTAGATTTAAACCCGGGCGCGCCTGGTCGAACCCTAACATAGTAGTCCTACTAGTAGGGGCACCCTAGTTAATGGCCGTGCAAATAAGGACCTGAGATGACCCTCTAAGAGAACATTTAAACAGCATTTGAATAATGTTTGAATAACGTTTGTCAAGTGTTTTAAAAAAGATTTGTATTCGAAGCTCGGTAATTTAAGAAAAGTGAAATTAATGTCATTTAACTTCAGAATAACCGTGCGCGATTAACGTGTGTGTTTCGCGACAAGAGCAATTAAAGCTTTGTATTAAATATGCCTTCGTCTGTTGTATATACTATTAATCTCTATTATATGACCAACTTTTCTTATATAAAGCTTTAATTTCTAGCTATGTCGAATACTGCTGCCCCTATACCTGAGGAGCTTCTCCGCAATTCAAGTCTCTCCCTAGATGATAAACAATATCTTTACCAGGAAGCTGAAACGAAGTATCCTGTTATTCCCCTCCCAGATGTTCTGTTGTTTCCAGACAATTCATTCTCTGTACGTATACACTTGCCAAATACTTGCTAAATACTTGCCAAATACTTGCCAAATACTTGCCAAATACTTATCAAATATTTGCTAATTACTTATAGGAGCCTACTACTTCTATGCAAGATAATGAAAATATCCCAAAAATCTTTACCAATCCTAGTTTGGATGGGCTACGAGTCTCTGAACTTTTCTATGGCACCCGTCTACCTTGGTATCCAAAAACATCAAAGTCCGGCGTAGGCTATTGTCTCTCTGCCCTTGGGTATCTAGAGTCACTAGATCTAACAATTAAAACATTAATGTACAATGTAAGTTACATAGAAATTGTTTACAAAATGTATAAATATTAATATTATATAGGTCCAGTATAGTTATTCATCAACATATCAACCGCATAATAAACTAACTCGATCCGAATTCCTAAATAATGTCCCATGTATTCGAACTACGTTCCGCTGCTCAGGAGTTAAAGTATGTACCYATCATCACGAGTCTCTTTTAGACCCGCATACGGAATGGGATATAGATGCTTGGGATAGAAAAGCAGAGCGAATGTCTGCTGTACAACGGCTATTTATGGAGGAATATCACCCTGTTGATACATACAAACCGACTCTTGAGTAAAGTGTTTACCTTCTACTTTGAAATTGTTTTCTAATTATGTAGTCTATATAATGCAGTTATGCGGGATTTCAAGAGTCCACACCGGAACGGCTGTCCATTTTCAAGTTACTATAATGATACTGGACTTAGTCGACCTTGTAGCGGTTTGCCTGTTGTACGAGAGTCTGAAYATAGGGTATAGTCTTTCCAAATAATTATAAAACGTTTACTAATTATTTAATTAATAGGATTTAAATGGAAACAAAAAGTATTATATTACCTGCAATCAGGCGACATATGCAAAGAAGGCGCACCACTACTACTACTCCATCCCTACCAACGCTCATATACACCTTGCACATCTAGCCCAGCTATTAGAGTATGGCTACGATGGAGTACAAGAGAAGTGTTTTCGCACGCTCCCTCAAACATCACGAAGACGTCTTTGTGGTACGTATCTAGTATTATATAAATATTCTTCAAATGTTTTTCAAATACTTGTTAAATACTTGTTAAATAATTGCCAAATACTAACAATATTTATAGGAGTTCCGCATGATCAAAGTTCCCAGCTAATAAAGAAGATTCCATGTTCAGTCAAGTTCAACATGTTAATCCCAGTCGACTTAAAGAAGACACCGATTATTCTATTTTCCTCACATGGAATTCATTCTCATAACCCTCCTCCTCCTAATCAAACTCCCCAAGAAATTGGCGAGCTCGTTATCAAAGAGATCCAGAGGCATATTAAAGTCGGAGCTATAGCAGGTATATAATATACTTTACTTCTGTTTTTGAGACGTTTATTAACTATTTTAAGGGACTCCTGTTCATATTATTCCACCTAATGGCCATCGGCTATTTAGTCTATATATAGACCTCAAGAAGAAAGATCCACACGCTGATATTTGCACTCTTGACCCTACACTATTTAATACTAGTCGGTTTGCAGCTCTACGTCGGGCGCAGATCTACTTACAATATCCAGACGGTACTGACTGGGAAGGTTAGTCTTCTGTAAATATTTTTTTAATATTTTCTAAACGTATATAGGTGTTTGGAGTTACTATATCTCGTATCACCAAGGWCAAAGTAGGAAGATCCCATATATTCGGAATATGGTACATAACGGCGATATTGGAACTATTTCCTGCGCATTTACAAAGCAAATCGAATGTATGGCTACCTGTAATACTATACAAATCGACATGTCATATAAACGGGTTCATGGGCAGTTTAATGAAATTCTTATTGGACAGTTTATGCAAGAGTTTCAACGGTGTAAGTAAATACTCTGCAAACGTTTTACAACTATTATCTAATTATTTAAGTAATGTGTTTTGGTCGAGTTTATACCAATAAGCAGTCAATCTGGGCATACTATAAGGCGTTTATGGAGTTCTTCTCAGTAGCAGATAATATACTTTCGCAAGCCGAGCCTAGAAAAGGGCTACAGTGGCACCACATACATGGCCAGGGTATCAAGGCTATTGTAGTAGATATGTGTCCTGCCCAAGCTCATGGTAAGTTTTTTAATTACTTCTCAAACACTTATCAAGTACTTGGTAAATACTTATCAAATACTTACTAACTGTCTTAGCATTGGGTCTTTACTTTTGGACAATTGATCCTGAATTCCCAAAGAGACCTTGGCAGTGGCACGTCGAGCGGACTCTTATTTACTGTACAACTCATTTCTTCCGTGGTCTTGAAGCGCGCTTTCCATCTGGCTCTGCATGGGGCGAGGTTATGCGTGAGCTATTGAACGTTAATAGCGAAGAAATGTTTAATACAATTCTAGATGAAGTTGATAAGAATTTGTAAGTACTCTCCCTTTAAGTTATATTCGTATATAATTCGTTTTATATATTATTTCTAATTCTTATTCTTATAGCCCTAATGAAGCAGCATATACAGCTCATAAACGGGTCCCGTGGATTAAGTCAGGTCTTAATCCTCTCTTTTGGAAAGGGGATAAAGACGTTTGGAATAACTGTACTCGAACAAACCAGTCTCTTGATTCGTTAATGTCGATGTCAAATCGAACTGGGAGGGGGCAAGCACTTCTACTAGCAATTCTAAAGTATGTACTTTGTAATTGAGTTCGAATCGTTTTCTAATTATATATTAGGGGCATCAACTTAGACAAAAAGCTAGTAGAATATATTGACCAATATAAACGCTATGGTATTCAGTCTTCATATACCCCTCCAAATCCCGTAAATGCGATCTACGATAAAATCAGTAAGTGGAGTTATACTAAACGATTATTAAATCAACTTGAATTCGTTTATAAAATGACTTTAGTCTATATACTAATAAATATATAGAAAGATTAGAGAAAAGGCGGCTCAAGTTTATAACTCCTTCAACAGACCCTGATAATTCTGATCAGGTCCCAGAAGTATATGAGCCACAGCCAGTAGTATCAAGTAGCGGAGGGACGAAGCGTGTAAAGCGTATAGGAAAGGAGCTGGCTCAGGATAGACTAACAAAGTCTAATAATTACGAAGAAGTCAATTGGGAAACGAAGAAGAAACRGGAAGAATGGGAACTTGAGAAACAGGCAAGGGTAGCACGCGAGCGTCATGAGACAAAAATGAGTAACCTTCAAGTCCAGCAACTAGAAGCGGAAGTAAGGATTAAACAGCTTCAGGCTAGAAAGCTTGAGAATGAACTACTTAATGTTGAGATATTACCTACGCCTTTTAGTAGATAGATAGAATCATCTTTTAATTAGTTGCAAAACATATATTGAATATATATATAATAATAAAAACTAAAATTCCAAATACTAGAAAAGAAAAGTACTAAAGAAATAATAATAAGACTAAACAGCTAGTCGTCCTCTGGCTGGATAAAATGTTGGATAATCTTGCAGTTAGACTTTTCCCAATTATCTGCAAGTATATCCGGACATTTACGCTCTAGTAGGATATTAATTAGAATTTGTTTTTAATTCGTTTTATATATACTTACTATCTGAGCGGCATAAATCACATCGACCATTATTTCTAATCTTATATAGGTGTTGGACCTGTACTCGCATTGCATTTATATTTGGCTTCTAAATATTATTAGTATAGTTTTAGAATTTTAGAGTTTTATATACCCCGTTTAAAAGAGGACAGTCCCGTATCTGAATAGAGTTGTCTGTATCGTCTTGCGCTTCTGGGCTAGCTGGTAAGCTATTTTGTTTTTGAATTCGGGCTTTTTTTGTAGCCTATATTAATTAGTTATAAAATGAATTATACATAGTTTATAAATAATCTTACTGGCTGTCCTTCTTTTCCTTTTGGCTGATTTGGATTTCCGTGTAAACGATCCTATAATACTATTAGTTTATAAAAATATAATATAATAGGAATATATACAATTATCCTTTGTGGTTGATTATTATCAGAAGGAAAGTCATCGTAGATACTCTATTATATAAATTAGTAAGATATTTTATATATTATAAAGATACATGCCTCAATAGGTAAATAATAGCAGTCGCGGAAAGAGGACAAATCAATAGCTTGAGACGTAGGGGACTAAAACAATAGGAGAACGCTTAGCAAACGTTTTACATACAGTTGGTCGAGTCCTATTAGATGCGCCTACTGATGAAGTTGATTGAGAAAGAAGCGTGTTTTGAGGATTAATAAAAGTCTATTAAAGAATATAAGTTATTAATATAATAAAGAGCTAGGGGATATATATACTGTGTGAAGCTGGGGTAGATACCCTTGAAGAAGGTCCCCCTGAAAAAGTTCATCTGGGCGTAGTAACTATATATTTTTAGATTAGTTAATAAATATATTATATATAATTAAACAAAAATACATACAAGTAGTTCAAGTTGCTCTGACTGTGACGAAGTAGCTATTGGCAGTTTCTATAATATAAATATTAGTATAATATTATTAGATATAATAGARAGCTATAGTACATACTGTACGAACAGAAATAGGACTCGAACTAGAAGGAGTAGGAGTAGTTCTCTGACCGTTTTATTAGCGATTTGAAAGTGATTTCAAGGTGAT